>NW_027272643.1:0-208282 GCF_040938485.1 Diadema antillarum | reverse complement strand
GCAAATTGAAGATTTTGATCACACACGGACGCACACACGGACACACGGACGGACACACGGACGGACGGACGGACGGACGGACGGACACACACACGTACGGAGCCCGTTTCATAGTCCCCTGCTCGAACTCGTTCGGCGGGGACAAAAAGCATGTTAAAGAACCTGTCTGTAATTGCCACTTTTTTGTCTCCCTTGGGTGGCCGCTACAGACAGGTTTGACTACTGCCATTGATGTTCTACATCTTCAGCAACACTACTGGCTGCAGGCTGGCAGACAAATCTTGCTTACCTGTGTCCTGCGGGACAGAAGCTCCAGGTAGTCCAAATCTGCTTGATCTATGATCTTCACCGAGTTGTAAATCAGGTAGGAACTGAGGAGGGCGGAGACAGCAAACACCTTGGCATCGTATGTCTCAGAAACATTGTTGGCTGCAAATCCTGAAACAAAAATTGGAAGTATATATCAGTTTGTTATTGATTTTTTAATGATAGATAATCTGTTAGCAACTATAAAGGTAAAAACATTGCACAAGAGGTCTGGGGACAGCATATTATGTGAAATAGCAACTGGACTTTAATCAATGAAAGACATAGATCTTGTTTGTTTTGTTAAGGGAAAAGACTGAAAAATGGGTTTTAAAGAATAACTGTTTTCTGGAACAAACACTCTGCATACCAACCATATAAACATGTCATAAGGCAAACAAGCAAGTATTTTACTGTTTTTTTCAGCATTTTCTTCGATGCCAGCAAATCATTTTTTTCTCCTTTTTTTTTTAAGAAGGAGAAGAATGATGCAACCAGTAGCAGTGTTAAACTTGGGTATTACCAGTAATAATAATGCTTTTTCCTCTTGCAGCTTTTCGTTTAAACATCTTGAGCTGATATTGCTGAAGAGAAAAAAAATAATACACAACTTATCTCGACCATTATTGGGTGAATCAAGACCCAATGCTTGCCTTCGGAACATTCTGGTTTACAACATAAAAAAGTTGCTTTTGAATGGTTATAAATCTGGGGGGTGTTTCATTAATTTAGTCAGCGCTGATAAGTTGTCAGTCTCTGACAATTTCAGCAAAATCCTTGGTTTTGATTGGCTGAGATGCTCTGGTCACTGTTACCATGGTGATTTTCAGAGACTGACAACTTTCATGAAACGATACCCTGACTGAATGAAATTAATGACGTTATCAAGATGATGCTCTCAGCTTATCCAAATTCTTACCTTCAGTATCCAGGAAGATAACCGCAACCTCCTCCCCAGAGCCAAGTGTCATTTGTGCAGGCTAGTAGGGTAGATCAAATGCTGTCATTAAGTACAAATATCAAGTACTGAGTATCCTTTTGGTTACTTGCCAAAACTGCACTAGTATGCTATTGTTTCCTTCTTTTCCCAAAATCATGTACAGAGAATATTTGCAGATGTGCTTTTGCCAGATTTCTTTGAAATAAGTCTGCGAGAGCACAAGTGGGCAACACTGGTAGCCACAAAAAGAATTATATGTTGCACATTACTGTATACGCTATATATTTCGCGTGGGTTTTATTTTCGCGAATTTCGCGAGTCGGGAGCTAATCGCGAAATTAACAACACGCGAAAATATTACCTTCCAAAATGAATCCCTTGCCTTGATGATAGGAACATTTCAGTACTAGTATACCATGTCACGGCTTACCGAACAGACCATACTGGCTAAGCTTGTTTACGCACGTCCACGTCTACTTACGAATACTGTAGAGAGCCAATCCATTATCGCAAGGGGACCACTCGTCAGAAATCTAGCGCGATGGACTTAACCACTTCAAAAATATTGAATTCTAACTTACTAGTTCGCAGAGTTTGGTAAGTTTTTTTCATGCAGTGCATAACTAGTATCATTCATATTTGCTAGTAAGTTGAAAATTCACACTTTCTTTGCCACTTCATATTTTCTCTGGTCCCCCAATCGCGAATTTAACCACTCGCGAAAATGTGTGACAGCGGCAATTCGCGAAAATTTATGTACGCGAAAATTATAGCGTATACAGTATATCATTATTGAGGGAAGATAGTATGAATATGAGATGTCAAGGAATAATTTTCCGACTTATATTTCATGAGCAATTTCAGCTGATGAAAAATATTCCAAGTGATATCCTGTATGCTTCTATGGAAGAAAATTGCTACACAAAAGTTGGTTTGTGCAGGAGTGGTGTAAAAATGCATAGCAAATAGCAATGCAATACTAGGAAAATTATTCCCTGGATATACATTGTACGCTTACCTTTCCCCACATCCAAACACCCATGGTCTCAGGCCTTAGGGAAGGGCCCACCCTGAACCCCACACTCTTCTTCTTGCCCATCAACTGGTTCAGCAAGAAGGATTTGCCCGAGTGGTACTTGCCAACAACAGCAACCACTGCCACAGACTGGTTCATTTTGAGCAAATACTGAAGAAAAAGAACAATTAACACCACAAAATACTTAACAGAACAGATTTGGGCATACATAGATGAAGGAAAAAAAATCAGAAGGAAAAAGGGGTGGACCTTTTTCATTAAAAGCAAGAGCAATGTAATTTTCACTCTACTGACACCCATTATTATATGGTCAGAATTGAAAACTGCAATGATGAAAGCAGAATTTATTTTGTATTCAACAAAAACACTTGAGCTTCAAAATGCAAGATGTAGATCTATGAAAGTCCTTGGCAAAAATGCAAGGTTAAATTTAGGTGTATCGATGTATTCTTGATGGCCTACACATTAGATGTAATTCATGTAGTTTAGGTGTTTATAACTCTACTACACACAAGCTCCCAAACCTGATACCTCATCATGACAACAATTAGTTCACGTGGAATCCACTTGAGTAGTGAGATAAAACAATAATTCACAAGTAACCACTGATTGGGTTTATAGACATCAAAATAATTGTCTAAATTCTAAAGAAAAACACTGATGAAATTTCAATGTATGTCCTAAAAGGAGATGAAAATCCTTATTCGAATAGAATTAAAGTGGGAAAACTAGAACCACTACAACACTGTAAAGTGGAGAAATCCATGTCCAGATCTGCAAGTTATGGGACAATTTCAGTACCTGGACATTTTCTTTAACCAGGACAAGTTTCTCATGTGAGTCATCTGGTCTTATTAGCTGCAGTGGCTGTTCAGGCAAATGGAAGAATTCCCTTGATCCATTGATTACAGGAGGCTCTATTGAAGGTTCTTGTGTTGCTACTTTAGGTCCTGATCTTGGATCCTTTCCTGGACCAAGGAAGTCGGGATCCACCTCAGACTGAACTACTTGTGATTTGCTGTCCGAGGCACACACGTAAGCTGTCAATGCAAATATTTGTGGATAAAGATGTTAAGGAGTGCTTTTTAATAGGAATCCATGACCACTGCACATGAAATAAAAACACACAAGCACGTATGAAAGCAAACACACATCTCTATTCTTATAAATGTAAAATATTCATAATTTATGGAAATTGTGTATAACGTTAGAACTTGATCCACTGCACCTGCACTTTGTTCATCACTTCAAAATTTTGCCTTAGTTAGATCTAAATTAGATAGCTTTGTGGTTATACCAACCACAAAGCTTGATGGCAGCCTACCTAGAAACGACTGATGATCGCTGATTCGCTATTTTCTATTTAAAGAAAAAAATCTTACCAATATCTAGTAAAATAGTGAAACAGCTGATGACGGAGAAGACAGGAATTGATGCAGACCAGCCGGCCATCGTGAAGCTGAAATGGATTCCTCTTTCCGGGCGCTCGGTGATATGCCAGAACAACAGTCAACAAGCTAAAAGATGTTGCCTGGTTACTTCACGTTCAAATTATAGCGAGTATTCAATTAAAATTCCATGTCGTCGAATATATGGAGAATACTAGGGTTGTACTGGGCGTGATAATTGAAAGTTGGGCGTGAATTTTACGGAATACCGGTAATTTTCCCCTGAAACACACACCAATAGGTTTAAAAACGGGGCGCCTCGGATGGACGTTCAGCTGCGGTTCGTACAGAGATCAAGAAGAGCTACGTGAGCTACATACAAGGAGTTCTGTGGAGCTTTACGTGTGGCGCCTCCTCTCTCGCTGATCGCGCTCGCACTGAAAGATGTCCGCTCTCCACATACACCTGTACTCTCACCTAGTGCATCTGCCCCACCCCCTGCCCCACGTGGCTACGATGGAAGCGATGATGTAATGATGCCATCGTGATGATAATCCTGCCTGGGCATTCAATTTATCCCTTTGAATGTTCCTCTAGGTGTTCAGATTACTGAGTACATTGTACTGACAAAGAAAAAAGAAAAGTCATACAAGCAGAATGATAGCAGGCGACTTTCATAAAAAATAGACAGGATCAGCTAAGCAGATTAAAATGGATTTCAGTTAACATATTTTCGCTATTAACAATATTTAGGCTATTCCAGGAATTCATTCATTCATTCATTCATTCATTCATTCATTCATTCATTCATTCATTCATTCATTCATTCATTCATTCATTATTGGTCTATGTCAAACATAGAATTTTAGCTTCCATTGACATTACATTGTACCAAAATGATCATGACAACACAAACACATTTTGCATCACAATTACATAATTTTACGTCTATGATAGACACAGTGAATACATGTACAAACAATACCCTACAAATCTATTACACAATTATACATACAATATATCAGGCCTTTAATACCCTATATAACTCAAGCTACTTCAACCCTTCCCAGACCTCAAATTTAAAATTTACAAAATGATGATATAGGAACCCTACACTACAAACAAAACTTGTGTCAGAAAATTCAAAATAAGACACACACACACACACACACACACACACACACACACACACACACACACACACACAAAATCAATTCGCACCCCTGGTTCTGGCAGCACTGATTTTATACATATCTAGGCCCTATTAGTATTCTACAGTGTTTACTATCTATCGACCGTACTGTATATCCGTACGATACGGAGCACTTATGTTTGTATGTACGTGTGCTACTTACAAGTATGTAGGGTCTATGTACGTTACTTCTGACCAATCCATATTGCCAGCCCAAGAGCGAGCCTTAGCCTCACTAAAAAAAGATGAAAAAAAAATGGAGGGGCAAGCATATCATTTTGCCCACCCCCCCCCCTCCATAATTCCAGAGACGAGAAGATTTTCTTTTTTTTTTGACAGAAAAACAAAAAGTTTCCCCCATAAACATTTTGGTGGGGCAAGCATATTTTGATTTTGCCCCCCCCCCCCATGATTAATAATTCCCGAAATGAGAAGATTTTCTTGCTTTTGAAAGAAAACAAAAATGTTGCCCCCATAAAAATATTGGAAGGCAAGCGCACCATTCGCCCCACCCCACATAATCATAATTCCCGCGATGAAAAGATTTTCTTGCTTTTTTGTTAGAATTCAAGAAATCTGTCCAATTATTTCACCCAAAAGCAGTGGCGTAACTACGGAGGGGGGGGGGGGGGTGGGGTGCGCCCCCCTCCCAATCCGCTGGTAAAAAAAAAAAAAGACTTAACGAAATAGTAATTCAAGTGTTAGTAAACTGCTTTTGAATGAAAGGGTGATCAAGAAATAAGATATTTTTCTATGATTTATTTTAGCCATAATTAGATAGGTATATAGTGTGAAACATTGTTCAAAACCCCCGGACCCGACAAAAGATTGTGATTCAGCGTGATTCCTGGTTGGCATTCTGCATAAGCAGGATGTGCGCAGTGTACTCAGTACATCCGAACGAAGAGTCGCTACAGTTGCGCAATGTGATGTAGAATGTACACCTTTGTACCTTACGCTTTGTATATCAAAGCTAGATCATTGATTTTGCAGTATTGCTTTACATACTAGTCTATGTAAAAATGTCTTGCATTGCCAATGAAAAGACTTGACCTGGGCTAATTCCTAACTTTTCCATGAACATATAATAAACACACACAAACAAACACGCACAATTAGTTTAGAGGATGCTCTAAAGTGCAGATTTTGGACATCCTTTCTCCGCTTGGTCACTTGGTCACTTCGACGCCACCTCGCTGGTCATACCTCCCCCAGTGGTCATGAACATAAACCCACACCCTTGACTACCAGTGGCGGATCCAGGGAGAGGGGCGCACCGGGCGCACCGGGCGTCCCCCCCCCCCCCTTTAATTTCCAAAGCGAAAAAAATAATGATATACCTTCAAACGGCAGTTTTTGGACAGTAAAATGTCAAAATTTTCAAGCTCGCTCGCTCCTCTCGCTCGCATTTAGTCGTAATGCCATTCTCCTGAAGTTGCTGCCAGTAATTGCCAGCAGTTGCGCCTGGTGCGCCCCCCTTAATTTCCAAAGCAAAAAAGATAGCTACAAACGGCAATTTGGGGACTGTAAAATGTCAAAAATTTCAAGCTCGCTCGCTCCGTTCGCTCGCATTTAATCTTTATGCCATTCTTCTGATGTTGCGCCAGTAATTGCCTGCAGTTGCGCCCGGTGCGCCCCCCTTAATTTCCAAAGCGCAAAAATATGGCTAAGAACGGCAGTTTTTGGACTGTAAAATGTAAAATTTTCAAGCTCGCTCTCTTCGCTCGCTCGCATTTAATCGTTATGCAATTCATCTGATGTTGCTGCCAGTAACTGCCAGCAGTTCCACCCGGTGCCCCTCCCCCCTTAATTTCCAAAGCGAAAAAAATATTGCTAAGAAAAGAACGACAGTTTTTGGACTGTAAAATGTAATATTTTAAAGCTCGCTCGTTCCGCTCGCTCGAATGTAATCATTATGCTCTCCTGATATTGCTGCCAGTATTTGCCAGCAGTTGCGCCCGATGCGCCCCCTTAAAGTCTAAAGCGAAGAAACATAGCTTCAAACGGCAGTTTGTTTGTTTTTTACTGTAAAATGTCAAAATTTTCAAGCTCGCTCACTCGCTCGCTCGCATTTAATTGTTACGCAATTCTCCTGATGTTGCTGCCAGTAATTGCCGGCAGTTGCGCCCGGTGCGCCCCTCTACACCTCCTTTATTTCCAAAGCGAAAAAATATGGCTCCAATTGGCAGTTTTGGGACTGTAAAATATCAAAATTTTCAAACTCGCTCTCTTCGCTCGCTCGCATTTAATTGATATGCCATTCACCTGATGTTGCCGCCAGTAATTGCCAGCAGTAAGATGCGCCCGGTGCGCCACCTTAATTTCCAAAGCAAAACTAATACGGCTACAAACGGCAGTTTTTGGACTGTAAAATGTCAAAAATTTCAAGCTCGCTCACTCGCTCGCTCGCATTTAATTGTTATGCAATTCTTCTGATGTTACTGCCACTAATTACCGGCAGTTGCGCCCGTTGCGCCCCCACCCCTCCTTTATCTCCAAAGCGAAAAAAATATGGCTCCAAATGGCAGTGTTTGGACTGTAAAATGTCAAAATTTTCAAGCTCGCTCTCTTCGCTCGCTCGCATTATTGTTATGCCATTCACCTGATGTTGCTGCCAATAATTGCCAGCAGTTGCGCGCGGTGCGTCCCCCCCCCCCTTAATTTCCAAAGCAAAAAAAAAAAAAAAAAAAATACGGCTACAAACGGCAGTTTTTGGACTGTAAAATGTCAAAATTTTCAAGCTCGCTCGCTCGCATTTAATTGTTATGCAATTCTCCTGATGTTGCTGCCAGTAATTACCGGCAGTTGCGCCCGTTGCGCCCCACCCCTCCTTTATTACCAAAGCGAAAAAATATGGCTCCAATTGGCAGTTTTTGGACTGTAAAATGTCAAAATTTCAAAGCTCGCTCTCATTGCTCGCTCGCATTTAATCATAATGCCATTCACCTGATGTTGCTGCCAGTAATTGCCAGCCGTTGCGCCCGGTGCGCCCCCTTAATTTACAAAGCAAAAAATATGGCTACAAACGGCAGTTTTTGGACTGTAAAAAAAATGTCAACATTTTCAAGCTCGCTCGCTCCGCTCGCTCGCATGTAGTCGTTATGCCGTTCCCCTGATATCGCTGGAAGTAATTTGTCGTTTCACACGTCATTCTATAATCCATTTATAAGTGGTACAACCCTCTCCGGCACTTCCACACCCTCCCCCCCACCCTTGCTCGCTCCCTCGCATACTACCCCCCCCCCCCCCCCCCCAAAAAAAAAAAAAAAAAATGAAATCCTAGCTATCGGTGCGCCGGTGCCCTTTCCCCGCTTGGTTTCCCTCAAAAAACAGTAAAAGTCTAGGGATTGAGAGCTTCCTGTATTCCAAATGTCTGTCCAAAAAATCTCGTAAACATTTAGTGTCAAAACGCACCCCCCTTGAAAAAAAGCTGGTGACGCCCCTGTCCTGACAATATTTCAAAACACCGTTTTCGTTAGCGGTGCGGAGTCGTATAGCATTAATTCGTCACCGTTAATAAAGATGACCAACTGGAAAGAAGTTAAGTTTCGTCTTCTTAATTGTTGAGTCTCTAGTATGTCGTTTGCATACGCTGAGGATCCTAGAGCTCCACGTCCAACCGCATTGAAAGCATCATGTTTAACTTCAACAAGACAAACATTCGTCAAGATGTGCTCGTCAAATTTGTACTGTTTACTTATATTGTCATCGGTTTTCTGTGAATTATTTGTAGTTATCTGGCCAAATGCACTTTTGTAATTTGCCATTTTGATGCGTCATGTAATATGTTACTAGTAAGTTAAAGTATTTCTCGATATACACTGAGTGTATAGTGTCCTTCAAAATAGAGAGAAATATTGCAGATACCTACAAATTTGACAGAGAAACAGCTATGAAATAGTAGCCAATTATAGATTTGTATTTTCATTCATTCAATTTTTTTCATTTCCCACAGAAACATGTAAATGTTATATATAAATTGGATACATAAATTACGTCACAAGTAATACATGATAAAAGATAAATTTACAGAATAACTTAAGTATAATTGGGAGGATTACTAGAAAGCAGTACTTGTAGGGTGCATTCCCCCTCCCCACGCGTGATTCACAAAATTTACTTGACAATAAGTAGTGGCGCGGAAAATTCCACAATCAAAGCAAACAATGATATTATGGGCAAAATTATTTCTAATAAAAAATAATAATTTCAATCTTACTAATTCACCTTATTTGAAAGCTAACAAATAAAAATGATAATTCTTATAACAAGACACATAACCGACCACTTAGCCAAATAAGGCTCGAAAGGTATCTAAAAGATAGGAAGGGTTACACAGGAATTTATACTAACTTTTTTATGTCGCTGTTTTTTTTTTTTTCATTTGAACATTACATGACCAGTTGATATGGTTAAGTTTGACAGAAGTTGATTCTGATTTCAAATCAAATAACATGAAAGAGAGTCGTAAAAATGGTCATACTGGAAGTCATTTTGGTAACAATTTAAAAACATCTACGAGTAACGCCTCAGTTGATAACGCAAGTGCGATTCATTCCTTCCATCCAACATCCAATCTCCATTTTAATATCTCCATTTGAACAATACAATTATGCACCCTCCTCTTTTTTCTTTACTCTTCTTCTTTTGAGCAAACCATGCACTTTTAACGTATTAACCTAATCTTTTTATGATTGAAATAAACTATTGAATTGAATTGAATATATATATATATATATATATATACACACATATATATATATATATATATATATATATATATATATATATATATATGTTTGCCACGAGACCCGTAAGCGCGTCAATCCTTGATTAAGCCGTAGACCTTCTATATACATTCACTATATTAATCACATACATCTCTCTTGGCCTATTGCTCACAACTACATTCCTTTCAAAGACGATAGCCGCAACTTGCACTGGCTCATGTAATATGACAAGAAAACAAAACAAATGCATTAGATCACATAAAATCGAAATGAAGACTATCAATGCTTTATATATTCATTTCTATTTTCCCTTACTTTACAAAAGAATCAATGTCGACATTGTCAATTAAAGTTCGTCCCAATCTATTGATTGGTTTGAATACTTGCCAAGAGAGCATACCTGAAATATTCGTATATAAATAACATATCTTATATAAACATTAATATATGAATAACATATTTTATATAAAATTATATTCGTAATATCTCTGACAACCGTGCAAAATTTCGTGGCTCTTATACAAAAAGATATACGACCTATAATTCAAACAATCAAGCTTGTATCTTAATGACCAAAAGCTGATGGGGTGAAATAAGGCATTGTTGCCATCTCTCTTATTGCAAATCAGTCTATTTTTAGAATCAGTGGTGTCTCCGCGAAGGTCCGTTGTACTGATCCTCCGTCCGCCTTGACCATTAGATCCTATACGCCACGCTTGACCGCTCCTTCCAAATCCCATTTCAGTAATCATCATGATTATTTTCGCCCTCTTTGTACGCACAAATTGAATCAAATACGACTGGAAAGCGATCAGTATAACCCCCCCCCCCCGTATCCAATCTATCTTTGAAATTTATCTAACAAAACAAAACAACACACACACACACACACACACACACACACACACACACACACACACTCAAGAACGAATAAATGAATGAGGGCCAGAGCCGATGCTGTTGTACCATGTCAGGGCTCAACATAATAAATCGTTAGTAAATTTTCAATTTTACTCAAAGCAAAATCCTAATTAACAAAAAGCATAAGAAAAAAAGGAGTTTGAACATAAACCTACTTCCTGACGCCACGCTCAAGAAAAAAAAAAACAGTGGAAAGATATCGGAGGAAATTTAAGATTGGATACTGAAATTAACCAATGATTTGACTACTCCAATACATAATACACAATTTCGTCCTAATCCTTTTGATGTTTAGGTTGTTTGTTAGTTTTGTCGGCCAAATTTTAGGATGTGTTCCTATCACAGAAGTACCCGATAAACTCTAAAACATTCCTCAGTTGAATATCAGGTATGTTTACATTCTGAACGCGTAAGCGTGTAAGAATGGAAATGCTTCAGTCAGGAACGTGATTTTCTCGTTAATACACATTTTATAACAATAAATAACATTTAGTTGTTGCTGGTGAGTATGATTAATATGAGAAAGATACGCAAGTAGTATACAGTAATTTGGTTGTTTCACGTGTTGTATCAACACAATGCATTTCTGTCTTTAGTATTACATTAAGGAAACACATATCAGTGGCAAAGACAGTTATACAGATCGTTATATCGAAGGTAGGTTCGTTCACCCGAAAATGAAATAAGATCCGCTATTCCGGAGGTTCGTTAATCCGAAATTGAAAAGAAGGTGCGTATTATACTATCGAACCTAGGCCTATGTATAGGAATGACGAACTTTATTTCATTTTCGGATTAACGAACCTTCTTGAGAACGAATCTTCCATTTCGTACAAATGAACCTCAGGAAGAACGAACTTCATTTCATTTTGGGATTAACAAACCTTCGGAAAAACGAAACTTCGGATGAACCAACTTAATCACGTGTTAAAGACGACAACTACGTATACCGCAATCATTCGATTTCCTAGGAAAAATAATAAAATAACACCTTCCCGTAAGATGCATGCTTGATTTCCTAGTGTTTTTTGTTTTGTTTTGTTTTTGGCGATTTGCTGCCTATTGAACGATCAAGGTCAACAGGGAGGGGCAAAAACTCGAATTGAGCTAACTTAAATGTTTCTTTATTCTTGCGTTTGTTGTTTCACATTGATGATTTCGCAAAAAAAAAAAAAAAAAAAAAAGTTAGTCAATTAATCAGTTTGCCTATCCCTGGGATCTAGTTGCGTGATTTGTTGTTGCTGTAATATTGGGCAATCCTCGGGTCAAATTTTGTGGTCGTAAGTCAGTAAGTGAAAACTCTCTGTCTTGCAGCATTATTTGGAGATACTCATACAGTAGCCGCGCAATTTGATAATGGCACACAGATGAGGCAGACTACCGTCGTTTGTTTGTTTGTTTGTTTGTTTGTTTGTTTGTTTGTTTGTTTGTTTGTTTGTTTGTTTTTTGCATACATTCCAATAGTACTCTCCCCTCAGCAGATGAGAGAGTGTACGATAGGGGGAGTCAACATGGGAAAGAAAGATTACATTGTGTCTCTTGGTGAGCAAGAAATCGGTATGTCTTTCTTTACGCATTTTACGGTGGAATTGAAATTGTTTGTTGACCTTTTTGATATGCACTTGATCTTTACGGTAACTCGCATGTGTATCTTCATTCAAGGACTGGCTTGCCCCGATGGGATGTTGGCCTTGAGGTATGGATGCTACGCATTTGGCTCAACTGGCGTTGTAGCCAAGTACAGTCAAGCGGAGGTCCTATGCACTGATGTGGGCATGCAGCTCTACGTCCCTAACACCGATGCAGAGCGAACTGCAGTGAGATCCTCGGAAGTGATTAAAAACCATACCCTACCAGGCAGACAAATCTGGGTGGGCTGTACGGACGAAGCCGTAGAGGGCGAGTTTGATTGCGTCGACGGAACTCGGATAGAGTTTACAAGTGGTAATAGCAATACTATATTATCCCGTCTCATAGCTGTCTGTCATTATCATCCTTTAAGCGTAAACTCAGACAGCATGTATTGAATAGCTACAACACACAAGTGCACTAAAATTCCTTATTATTATGCTGATGGCTGCTCTGTTATACTATACTCGGTTGTTGCCATGTGAACAGACTCATGCATATACATTTTAGTTGCATGCTCTCTCAAATTCCTTCCCATCGGTGTTTTTCCTTCCACTTCTAGTAAGACCTTGGTCGTGTCGCATAGTTTTCCCCTCCTTTCTTTCTTTCCTTTCTTTTATGCATCATTGCAGCTGGCTGGTATATCACATATAGGAATTGCAATTGATTCATGTTCTCCATTTTTCAAATCTTTCCCCGTGTCTATGGAAGCCGGAATGTTTAAACCCTAACAGGCCCCTAGGAGCAACTTTTTTCACAGGGGTGCTGAACCCTGACCCACCTGTTCGGTTGCCGGATCATATTAGTAGCGTTTCAGTAAATGGGGGTGGGGGGGGGGGGGGGCAGGGGAGGTGAAGGGACGGGATGGGGACATCGAAACCAGGTGAGAAAGCCCTCCACCACACAAGGAAACTTTTCCACTCTTAGTGAAATTCAACACACTTTATGTGGTAAATTTCGAAATTCTTCAATCCCCCCTTGGCCCCCCCCCCCCAAAAAAAAGTGAATACTCGTGGACTATGTTCATGGATGAATATATTGTTGAATGAGGTATCTGCTATCTCTTGATTCGTGTGTGTGTGTGTCCTCACTTTGTATAAGTCCATGGAAGGGGACCTACGGGGAAGGGTGTGGGAGGGGGTATCCCGCTCCCACACTGGAGAGATTTTGAATTTTCTGACCTGAAATTCAGCGATCTGTGTTATGGTGCACACTTTTGGAGAAATTTCTTGAAAAGTAAAAAAAAAAAATATTAACAGAAATGTGAATGACCATTAAATCGGGTACAATCAACTCTCGTTCCGTGTGTGCGTCATCACTGTGATTAGGTATCCCCTCCCAACCTGGTGAAATTTTAAATTTTCATTCCTGAAATTCAGTGATCTGGCAGACACTTGGTGAATTTTTTTCAAAAAGTATGAAAATGAAATATTGACAGAAATGTGAACGACCAATACATTGGGTTACAATCAACTCTTGTTCCGTGTGTGCGTCATCACTGTGAAATAACTATATGGAAGTTGATGAGGCGGGGATGGGAGGTGGCTACAATGAGATGGAGCTTTTGCATTTGTAGAATTTAATTACAACGATATGATGCACAATATTGGTGGACTATTCCCATATTTGTATCAGAGAATCGTTTGTTGGTCTTTACTTTGTATAAGTCCATGGAAGGGGACCTATAAAGGGGGAAGGGTGTGGGAAGATATACCTTCCCACACAAGGGAGATTTTGGATTTTCAGACCTGAAATTCCGCGACCCGGTGCACACTTTTGGTGAAATTAAAAAAAAAAAGTATGAAAGGTAAATATTCACAGAAATGTGAATATCCATTAAATCAGGGTATGATCAGCTCTTGTTCTGGGTGTGCGTCATCACTGTGTAATAACTGTATGGAAGTTGATGAGGCGAGGATGGGAGGGGTAGCCAGGTCCCTGCAACACGATAGAACTTTGCATTTTTAGAGTTGAAATACAATGATCTGATGCACACTCTTGGTGGAATATTTTGAAAGTTGTATCAGCGTTTGTGTGTGTGGATCTTCATTTTGTATAAGTTCATGGAAGTGGACATAAAGGGGGAGGGTGTGGGAGGACATACCTTCCCACACAAGGGAGATTTTGAGATTTCAGACCTCAAATTCAGCGATCTGGTGCACACTCTTGGTGAAATTTTAAAAAAAGTATGAAAATAGATAATTTATTCACAGAAATGTGAATGATCATTAAATCGGGGTATAATCAGGTCTTGTTCTGCGTGTGCATCATCACTGTGTAATAAATGTATGGAAGTTGAGGAGGCGGGGTTGGGAGGGGTAGCCCCCTCTCACACGACGGAGCTTTTGCATTTTTTTAGAATTGAAATACAATGTACAATGATCTGATGCAAAATAGGTGGAATATCCTGGAATTTGTTTCAGACAAGCGTAGTATATAAGTCATCTATGGAGGAAGACCAAGCGGGGGAAGGATATGGGAGGATGTATCCCCTTCCTACATGAGAGAGCTTTTGCATCTTTATGATTGTGATTCAAAGATGTGGAATTTCTGGCGCACACTCTTGACTTAATATGTTATGTAATGTATAGCCATAATCAATGCAAGGGGTGGAGGCTAATACAGCAAGGGGGAGGGTTTTAGAAGGGGGTGTCCTCTAACCCCTCCCATTCGAGAGAGCCTTTGTATTTTAAGGATTGAAATGAAAATAATATATGTTGGTTCTACACAATATAGTCTTTTTTTAATGATGGAATATTTGAAAAACTGTCAAAGAAGCATAAGCATACTCAATGTGTAGTAGGGGAATAAAGGTAAACTGAAAGAGAATAATTTATTATCCCCTTCCCATCAATTTTGGCACGTTTGGATTTGTTTAAATTAAAGTGACAGATCTGGTGCGCACTTTTTGATGAAATATTTAGAAAGTGTCGATCTCAAAAGTCTACTAAGTGGATGGAAGTTGGCCTAACGGGGGAGGGTGTATCCCTTCCACACTAGGGGCATTTTCCATTTTCAGAATTGAAATTAAACGATCTTGTGCACTTTTGGTGAAATATCTGGACAGTTTCTATTAAAAAAAATGCTAGAAATTTTTCCGCATCGTGGGGGGGGGGGGGGATGGGGAGGGGGGCAAAGTTATGTGTTTGCATAGCTCCCACACAATATTTTTATTCCAGGATTGATGCTATTTAATACGAGGAAACTGTGGCACTTTTAGAATCCAATTGACATTATCTCGCAAACACATTTTGGTGGAATTAGGGAAATTATCAATCCACAAAGTGTACTACTACTGCGTCTATGGAACGTATGGAGGGGAACTAAGCGGGGAAATGGTTAGGGCCTAAATGAAAGGAGGATATTACATTCCCACACGAGGAAACTTTTGCATTTTTTGAACAGAAATGACAGATCTATTGATGAAAGAATCATTCGGAGATATGTCAATCTTATGGGAAAGGACCAAAGGTGGAGGATGTGGAAGGGGGTATAAACCCATTATATTTTCAGAATTAGACTGCAATAATGCCTTGCACAGTTTCGGTAAAATATCTGGACAGTTTCCATCACAAAAAGCAAGAAAATCTCCGACATCCCGAAAATCATTGGGAGGGGGGTAATATCATGGCAATCGCCCCGCACCCCCTGCGTACGAGGAAGCTTTTGCATTATTCTAGAATAGAAAGGAAAATATCGTGGGAGGGGGTATTTTCCTCCAATACGAGGGAGATTTCGCATTTCAGAATTGACTGCTGTACACTTTGTGTGAAGATTTGGACATTGTCGAATAAAAAAAAAATCCACATCTTGTAAATTACTGGGGGGGGGGGGGGCAAATGATATGCTGTCCCCTCCATCGACGCTCTCCTGAAGGGGGTACCCTCCCCCTAAATGAGGGAACTTCTGCATTCTTAGATTTGAAATCCAGCAATCAGGTTAGTGAGCCCTTCAGATAGCTTTGTCTAAAAAAAAACAATAGAAAAGTAGGAAAAGCAAAATATCCAGGGACAATGAAAATGCTTTAATAGTGCTGTCTGCACTTATAAGCTTGTTCTGCGTGGGAGGGAGACACCCCTCCCACGCTATGGAGATTTCGCATTTTCAGAAGTGAAATTTAGCAATCTGATGCACACTTTTGGTGGGATATTTGGACAATTTTCCATAGAAAAAAAAAACCAAGCAATTTTCCCTGTAAAAAGATATAAGTTGGGGGTGCACAAGCACCCCCAACTTTTATTTTTCAGTAATCACAGAGGTGCTATGCCCTCCTGCTCAAAAAGTCAGGGGTGCTGCAGCACCCCCAGCACCCCCGGCTCCCAGGGGCTTGAGTGATGTTGAACCCAATGCATGCAGTGAGTGCTCTTGCCTCGACAAGCTCGGGTGGTGCGAGTGGGCTTGTGTACGCAGAGAGGGGTCACAGTACAGCGAGTAGCGTCGTGTTGTTTTGCGATGGTGTGTAAAATAGTTATGGAACGCCAAGTGTAAATCATCATCATCTTTTTCTTCTTCCTCTTCTTCTCTTTCTGCTTTTTTCCCCTTCTTCTTCTGCTTCTTCTTCTTCTTCAAAAGAAAATGCCGAGGGCGAATGTGTTTTCCCCTTTTAAATAGTTTGCATGCAAACACCATATTCACCAATTGAAATAGTGTGCTGTGATGTTAATAAAATACAATTTTAAAAAGTCAAAAATTCTTCTTCTTCCTCAACGTTCCACCTGGAACCAAACGAGGAGAAAGGAGGAGTGCACACTGCTTTGTGTTTGTCCTTGTAGCTTGATTCTTGGTTACAGAACGTTTTTATTAGGTCTGCTATGTCGATTTCGTTTGAAAAACGTTTTTATTTGGTCCGCTACGTGTTCGTCATTGGTTTCTTTATCATGAATATTCATGCATATTTAAGAATACTAGTATTCAAATTCAGGTGTGTGTGTGTGTGTGTGTGTGTGTGTGTGTGATCTAATTTGAGTAACCATGTTTTCATGAATGACAACATTTTGGTGGTATATAACAGAATTTTCCCTGTATTTGCGCATTGCCCGCCGGCAAGACGTTTCCACTTTTCCCAGCATTTGCACATTTCCTGGCTCCACAGACTTCCACCTCTATTTAATATGTATTATTTTGGGTGTTGTGTCCATGTGTGTGTGTAATCATAGGTGTACTCGTGTACACATCGTTTCCGTACTGTATGCAGGAAGACTGTATGGCTATCTGAGATGGTCATCTATAAGATGGTCCTAGGAGAATATTCACAAATTATGTAATGGGGCAAAAAGTAAATACACATGTAGTCTGGCACCACACACCACACACAACACACCACACACCACACACCACATCCAAACACCAAACACCAAACACCAAACACCAAACACCAAACACCAAACACCAAACACCAAACACCAAACACCAAACACCAAACACCAAACACCAAACACCAAACACCAAACACCAAACACCAAACACCAAACACCAAACACCAAACACCAAACACCAAACACCAAACACCAAACACCAAACACCAAACACCAAACACCTAACACCAAACACCAAACACCAAACACCAAACACCTAACACCTTAACCCTAACCCTAACCCTAACCCTAACCCTAACCCTAACCCTAACCCTAACCCTAACCCTAACCCTAACCCTAACCCTAACCCTAACCCTAACCCTAACCCTAACCCTAACCCTAACCCTAACCCTAACCCTAACCCTAACCCTAACCCTAACCCTAACCCTAACCCTAACCCTAACCCTAACCCTAACCCTAACCCTAACC
Organism: Diadema antillarum; assembly: GCF_040938485.1. NCBI lineage: Eukaryota > Metazoa > Echinodermata > Echinoidea > Diadematoida > Diadematidae > Diadema > Diadema antillarum. Next base: position 190,357 of record NW_027272643.1, on the reverse strand, counting down.
CTAACCCTAACCCTAACCCTAACCCCTAACACCCTAACCCTAACCCTAACCCTAACCCTAACCCTAACCCTAACCCTAACCCTAACCCTAACCCTAACCCTAACACCCTAACCCCTAACCCCTAACCCCTAACCCTAACCCTAACCCAACCCCAACCCCAGCCCCAACCCCAACGCTGTATGCTCTCAGATTTAACGTGGTGTACTGCATCAGGACATCTGCTTTATCGACTTGAAACAGTCGACGAGCGGTATTTTGATGTAAATTTTAGATAATTAGGGCTTTCTCCAGGGAGATGTAAAAGAGCTAAATCACGGAATTTAGCTCTTATTCCACGTGTGCATCATCACTGTGTATATGGATGAGTTATTTCCCAACCTCATCATCTAATTGTGTATATGGATGAGTGCATATGGATGAGTTAGGGGGATTTCCCCTCCCGCTCGACGGAGCTTTTTCACTTTGTTTTTTTGTTTTTTTGTTTTTTTTTTTTTTTTGGGGGGGGGAGGATATTCGGAAATTGTCATTCCCAAAGTGAACTAAGTCTATTGAGGGGACCAAGCAATTGGGAAGGTGGCAAGATACCTCTTTCAATTTGGCGCACACTTTTGTTGGAATATCTGGAATTGTCAATAATGATAATAATAATGATGATGATAATAATACTGATAATAATAATAATGATAATAATAATAATAATAATAATAATAATAATAATAATAATAACAATAATAATAATAATAATAGTAATAGTAATAGAGAGACTCTTATAAAACACTCATTCTACCTAAAAAGATACTAATGGCACTGTAGAACAGAGTGCATGTGTATCACGTTACAACAGAGTATCACAGAAGATAATAAGAAGAATATACAAACAAACAATATACATATACACTACAGGTAAACAATTGCCAATTCATATAAAAAAGATATGTCTTGAGGTTCTTTTTAAAACCATCAATAGAAGATGCTGGTCGAAGAGATTTTGACAGGCTATTCCAAAGTTTTGGGCCCATTGTATGAGAAAGCACGATCCCATAACTTTGCTTGATTCGAGGTACCCGTAATTTTTTGCGAGTTCGATGACCTGATATTTCGTGGTGGTTGGTGAAGATGAAGAGTACTGGTATTTTGAAAGCAGGCAGGGGCAAATTTGTGCAATGTACAGTAAGTAAGAAGAAGAATCTTGAAGTTAATACGTTTTCTACAGGGAGCCAGTGCAGGGCCCAATCAGTATTTGGGGTATATGAGTCATGTTCGTAAATCCCGGGGGGGGGGGGATGGGGGATGCATCCCCCCCCCCCCCCCCCCCGGAAATGGAGGAGGGGAGATAGCCTGTACAATCACCCCCTGGAATTTGAGACAAAAATGGAGGAAGCAGAAATGTGATTGTATCAATTCTATTTTGGCATTATTGCATGACGTTCGTACGCCCGCCTTCAGACAGGTAACAGACTCGAGCTGAACAGTATTCTATCTTGTAGGATAATGTATACATATCGACATATAAGGTATGGTTCAGACGTGGACAACGTCAAAATTATATGTCCACATGTAAACATGCTACAATGACGCGAGCAACTCAGGACCATCTGCAAATTATGTATACGAAAACAAACAAACAATAACAAAAACTATACCGCCATAATTAATAATAATGAACCCCTTCATTTCCTGAATCATTCCTGCAACGATGATGACTCTGATGACATCTTACTGGGGCATACCCAGCAGTTGTCCATGGATGATCAGGGGCGTCGAACTATCTCGGGGGGGGGGGGGTGGGGGGAGGGGCATTTGCGCCCTCCCCCCCCCCCCCCCAACGGAAATGTTGGGGCAGACAAATCATTGTATAGATAGATATATAGATAGTGGGAGAGGGAGAGAGTTTGGAGGGAGATGTTTGGATTTAGATGATGAGGTTGGGAAATTGAAATTGTTCTTGCAGACTGACCACGAGCTGATATGGTCAGAGAATTGACGAAAACATCTATATCCTTCAGTGTTGACCAGTGAGAAAATCGTGCTGCTACAAGTGTCATCTCACGAGTCAGTCTCATAAATTCATCTTGATATAGACTGCATATTCTTTTGAAGATTACGGAAGGAAAAAAGTAGAAAAAGAAGAGAAAGAGATCGAAGAAAAAGAAAAGAAAAAGATGAAGCAAAAGAAAGAGGAGAAAGAGAAGAAAAAGGAGAAGAATAAGGAGAAGAACTTATAAAGGAGGAGATAAAGAAGGATAATCGCATAATGTCCCACATAAGCGTATGAGTTGCAGATTTTCATGATTTTCTTTGTACACGTTCTTAGAATAAATTTCTGCTGGGTCACGGGTTTGGGCAAAGAAATTTAATGTATTACTTATAGTACATGTATGTTGACACGAACAAAACTATTATCATTTCATTTTTATGTATTCAAAGACACCATACAGTATCATACACATGGAACGATGCATCGATGCTTCTTGCATCGATGCACCCACGTTAACCACATGCTCCGCTGCTACCCCGTCGCGGCGTCACATCTGGCTCGCCTCCCACTAGCCGCTAGCCCTGCATGAGGATGCTGTGGACTAGTGCGCCGTAGCGTGAGATATAGCGGTGTGTAAAAAGTGTCGTAACTCTATGCTGCACGCTCAGTCAAAAGTGCTTTAATTGATGTGTAACGTTACACAGGCACGCCACAGGTATTTCTACTTTTTCTGTTTGTCCAACTGCCCCGTTTCCCTTTGGGTGGGATATTTGGACAATTTTCCATAGAAAAAAAAACCCAAGCAATTTTCCCTGTAAAAAGATATAAGTTGGGGGTGCACAAGCACCCCCAACTTTTATTTTTCAGTAATCACAGAGGTGCTATGCCCTCCTGCTCAAAAAGTCAGGGGTGCTGCAGCACCCCCAGCACCCCCGGCTCCCAGGGGAATAGTACTTAAGTATTCACGTCATTATCACTCCCATGTCTAAATTGCTATTAGAGCAACTGCTATAGTGTGCAGCATGTGGTTACTTGTTCTCATAAATGCATGTGAGAAGAATCTTCTGAGCCCCGAGTAAGAGTCATTCTCTTTTGTTTATCCTTACTTTGGTCTTAATTGTACCCGTGCTCCTCATCCTGTTCCCCTCACTAGGCTTTTGTTGGGACCTACACTCAACAAGCTTTGCTTTTTAGTAGGTTCCATCGTATTTCTCTTCGCATCCTTTACTTTGATTGAAAATGACACATCGACCGTTATGTATTACTTTTGTATTCCTATTTCTTCATGTATATATCCAAGCTGGACATTCCATATTATATTTTGTTATATACCATGTATTTTCCATCGAGAAATACGAAAATAAATTGAAATTGAAATTGAAAAAATAGCTGCTGTCATACACCTGCCCTCGCTGCACTTGGAGGTATTATCATGTTACATACGGGAACCTGGTGGCCTGTGTAATAAGTGTATGGGGATTTCAGAATTCAGAATGGAACATGCTAATTAATTGTTAAAGTAAGTTAATATCTACAGCTGATATGTTGACAGGCAAAATCCTGCATCATTAATAGTAACTTTCGCACATAGCTGTGTGTGTTTGTGGGGGGGGGGGGGGGAGGGGGGTAGTATATTGTGGAGTCAAATGTATCACAGTAATACTTTTCCTTGAAAAGCTCCTAATGTAGGCCTACATGATTCTGCAAGATACGTTCAATGCTGCGAATGCTGTATTACGTGTGCATAAGTGGTTCTTCTAACAGGCACACCTCAGGCGAAGGCATTCTAGTTTCTGGACTTTCCCCATACCTCACACAACAGACCCGCTGCCCAGTTCTGCAGACGTTGCAGACGATTTACATGAGACTTATAGGAATAGGAAAATGAAGTCCAATATAATTGTAGTCGAGAGTAAAGAGCATGGGACTTACAAGAATAGGAAAATGAAGTCCAATATAATTGTAGTCCAGAGTAAAAAGAGTGACCTTACAGCATGATGACAAGTGGTTTGAAATAAATCTGCAACAGAGCTTCGAGTTGTACAGCGATTATGATCACCTTGTACTATGATAACTCTCTGACTTCATGTCTGATTCATCTGATTGATTGTTCTATTATCTTTCTGTTTCTTCGCTTTAGCTCTTTTTACCCATAAAAGTCCACTTGAATAATTATGAAGTATTATTGCACTGTAGAAAACCACGATAAATTCTCTGATACAAGAAGTTCTGACTCCGTTATGCCTACATTTTTATTTTGTGACATCATCACCTTAATGATTATTCATTTCCTAATGTCAAGAATGGTGGGGAGACGGTCATCCTAGGTTTAACAACACGACTATGAACTGCTTAGCCGAGGGAATTTTCTCGAACGCTGGTCGGCTGAAGAACTGGAGCTGTCGCGGCAATGCCAGGCACGTTCTGTGCGAAGGTAGAGTATACCCAGGGCTATCCGATTTTCGTTTGTTTTATTGATTTGATATCAAAGATAACACGGATGTGTGAAATTATAATTATAGATATACATGGAAATTGTAGTGTTATGACGACCCTTTGCAAACTGATTATAGCCAGCAGCAAAACGGCATGATCACACTCGACCAATCAAATTTACTGGTTGTTTCCTCCTCTGTGTTTATTCAACGTAAACTAAAATAATATGTATTATACATAATTATATAGGTATATATATTGAGAACGTAGGCATATGTATATACATATAATTATACAATATGTTATATATTGTATTTTATGTACTTCATACATGTATTTGAAGGATTCAGTTCAGCGCTAAACTTTATCTTTGGTGGCCCGAAATAAAAAAAAAAGAACAAACAACATAGCGATCTTCTTTTAAATCTTAATTACCCGATCAGGCCACCGGACCATCGCTGATGTCGAGCACTGATATAATATGAATAAATATACATATGCATATACATATAATTTTATATATACATATACATATATATATATATATATATATATATATATATACATATTCAACTTATACATATACATATACACATACACATACATATACATATAGTATACATATATATATATATATATATATATTTGCTTGTGCATGTGTGTGTATGTGTTTATAAGCAATGGTAACGCTGAAATGATGGTGATGATGATGATTATTATAAGTATGATGATAAATCGTGAGAATTTCACCATTATAATCTTTGTTGTCTCAGTACTGACTCTTCGAAAAGAAAATTTGAGGTGCTATCTTTCGGAGAGGCGTAACGAAGTTTTAAAGCATTGAAAAAAAGATAAAGCATCTGCAAAGAATGTTATGATATGTCTTCATACTTCCAGTCTCGGATGTGCTTCAGTATGAATTTTAGCGCTAGCTACTTTCACAGAGCTGCAAACGAAGTATCTGAATTACCTCCGTCGTTTTAACGGATGACATGCTAGACAACATTAGTTCATATGTCATGATAGAAACAGCTATATAGAAAGATGTATGGGCATAGATAATATATGTATACAGGGTGTATTTGCCTACCATCTCCTTCCCTTCTTCACAAGAACTGTGACTTTTTTCACCATTGTTGAGAACTTCACGATGCTTAGTTTGAATTATATCGTGTTCAATCATTTTTTTTATATTTACTTTCCTTCTCTAAATCCGTGTGTTCTCTTGCGGGTGTGTTTGCACGAGCAGTTCCCAAGGCGACAACCAACGCACCTGTTTCGACGCTAGTCCCTCAAACCATAAGCTCCATATCTTGGTTTTCGTCCCCACGCTACAAGGCGGCGGTGTACGCTTTGTCGAAAGATGCTGGCGGGAATGTCATTACCAATAGATGTCTTGAAGGTCACGTGATTGATCGCATCCGAGTAAACAGCGCGGTTCGCTGCGCATCGTTGTGCGAGCGCTACGAGGGGTGCGAGTCGTTCAACATCGTTGGGGGCGTCTGCGAAGTGAATAGTCGCGCCAAAGGTGACGTCAGTGTGACGCTGTTCGCCTCGGCGCCGGGTTGCAACTACTACGAAACTTGAGGCTCACCATGCATGGTGAAGCCAAACATGCATCATGCATATATTTTGGCACAACCGCCATCAATGGACACCACTTTACGCTGATCAAAGTGAGGGGGAAAAAGCGATTCTGCGATATCTTATTACGAGACCACGCTATTGGCCAGTGTTATCTTGATAGAACGTCATAAATTGGTTGATGTTAAACAAATTCAACTTTGCCTCGGAATACAGTGTAATATCAAAACGTTTGATGACATATTTTGTATATAGGCATACATGCCCGTATAATTGATATACATGCAATATATACGCGCATGCGCGCATACTGCAAATTGTATATTACTGTTGTACTTTATGTGGCTTTCCTTTAAACTTGCATCTTGCTTTATTTTTAGGGAAAGCCATACATCTCTCTCTCTCTCTCTCTCTCTCTACAATGCTAACGTCCTCCAAATGGAAATTAGTAATTCCTTTCTTTGTTAACTGCTTTGTGAATTACTTTCACAGGAAAAGCATCAAATCGATGGTATTTAGAAAATTGTTGTATATGTTTATTACTATGATTGCACATTAAAAAGATAACTATCAAAATTTCTTCGGGGAAGTTCTTGATTCTGTTGTTGATAGATCGCGTGAGCTGAGCAATGTCATCAAAAAATGTGTAACAATGTTAAAAGATATTTCTAGGTTACATATATATGTCGTATGAAACAGGGGACAAAAAGAGAATATAAATATATTCTGTATGTTTATGTATGTACGTATCACATTGATTTTGTTTTGTAATTGTATATAGGGAAAATGTGATTTTGTAATTGAATATGATTCAAATGGAGTTGAATTGAATGTAATATATAGGGCGAATTGATATATGGAGAGAAGGGAGGAGAAGAGAAGGGATGGCGAACACGGAGAGTATCTTGCAAAAAGATAAGACTGGGATGAAAAGGATTTCGATTTCACCAAAACACTTTGGGCACTTTATATAGATATTGAGCTGTGAAGTAGAAGACTAATCACAATAAACAAGAAGCGCTGCTTGTATGTTTTCCAAGCTTCGGTGTGAATTAGACGCGGTCGAGGGCAGCGAAGTGGTCCAATGACGTAGGTAATCACATAGCCGGTAAGTTTTACTCGTGCTACAAGGATTTGAGTTGTTATCGCTACTATTATTAGATTGTCATTGTTATTTCTATTGTCAATTTTGTGGTTGTAATAATTGTTGTTATTGTTGTTCTTGTTATCATTATTATCATTATTATCATCATTATTATTACTGTTATTATCATCATTGTTAATATCATTATCATTATTATTGTCATTATCATTATCATCATTTTTAATATTACCTTTGGTGTTATCATTGTTATTGTTGTTGTTGTGATTGTTGATAGTTATGTCAAACGAGTCAGTGTTCATGGTATTTACATTTCTGAAAATATGCATTGAAATTTTAAAAAAATCAAGACAGCAAAGGTGATATAATTCTTTGTGTAGGATTACTTCCCATCATACCACGAGGGAATTAATCTATTATATAGCGACAGTCGTCTTAGTTTCTCCCTGGCATGCTTCGCTGGCCGCCATTTAGCAAATGATAATAATAATAATACATACAATTTCTATAGCGCCGTTCTCCACTTTGATTAAATGCTCAAGGCGCTTTACAATTGTACATCAAAGCAAACAGATTGAAAATACAAGTACATCACAGTAATAGAAGAAGGATGAAGAAGCAGAAAAAAAAAAGACATGAAAGTCTGTCTTCAAAAGACACTGGTCTTCAAAATGCACTGCTAAACAGATAGGATTTTAAATTACTCCTGAAAGATGTTATAGAGCTCGAGTCTTTCAGCTCACGAGGAAGTGAATTCCACAGTGTTGGTCCAGCGTGAGCGAAAGCTCGTTCCCCCAAGATTTCCTAGAAAACGGAATATGTAAGAGACCTGAAGTTGAGGATCGAAGAGTTCGTGAAGGTTGGTATTGACGAAACAAACAAACATTGTAATCAGGAGCTGTTCCCTCAATAACATGATAAACCAAAAGAAGTATCTTAAACCGAATACGCTCCTGTACAGGCAACCAATGAAGACTCTTCAGGATAGGTGTGATATGACTGCGTTTACTTGACAAAGAAACAATACGTGCAGCGGCATTTTGTAGCTTTTGTAATTGGGCAATTTGCGAGTTTGCCCAAGACTCTCTTATTTATAGAAAATTCATCCCATCGAAGATTTACCAGTGGAATTTTGTAAAAGTCATGTTGTGTATGTGGCCTTTTACATATTGGTTTCCCCCAAGATTACGATACTTTTGAGCGAGTCCGTTGTCGAAGCTGAAGTAATATTAATCGTTAATATTGAAACTATTCGATATGAAGCTAAAGAATAGCAATCCCAGTATATCTTCAGTTTAACCACACGTGATTTGGTTTCTAAATTGTTTCAGAAAGGTCAAATTGAACGTTCATCTCTTTTCCAAGAGAGAGAGGGAAAAAAGCCCCCCCCCCCCCAGAAAAAAAAAAATATATATACATATATATAATTCGAGTTAGTGAATGAATTTTAGTCTGTATAATCGAACAACGATAATAGATTGGGAAGTCTTACTGTAATTCGGCTCCCCCCCCCCAAAAAAAAAAAAAAAAAAAAAAAACCACACCTTGAGATGGGTTTGAAGTTATAAACCAGTTTCTGTCTCCAGATCAATTTCCACCCGACTTTGTGTCTGTTTGTCCGAATTTCTCAGGGCCATCTTTTTTTCATTACGAACAGTCAACTTTTGCAAGAAAAAAGAAATAATCAATGTACGGATTTGGACGTTTTTCGAGTCTGTTTGTTATTAGTAATTGTTTCTATATAAGCTGTCAACTTGTGGTGGTTGTACATTGTACTTCTTTTTTTTTTTTGCAACTCCACATCAATTGATGTGAATAATTATTTAGTTTTATTCTTATTTCATTCACACACACACACACACACACACACACACACACACACACACAAATAGAATTTAGTACACATCTGTAAGCAGGTCAAAAAGAGGTGTAGCAACACCAAACATTAATTAGCAAATACATAATTATTTTGTGACCAGTGACACTTTTTTTAACACATGAAACTGTAAAATTCTATTTGTCTTAGATCCCTTGTCAAGTTGTGATGAAACTTCTACAGTTCTGTTTTCCTAATTTTACACTCTATATAAATGTTAGCTTGTGATATCTGGCGGAGCATTTTACTTTAAATACACATTCAGTCCACAGTGTGCCTGTTGCCGTCTTGAATTCGTGTGTAGTTTTCTTTGCTTTGTTTGAGCAAAAGCTTGTGTAATACTAGTAGTCACAGAAAATATTGCTTAAAATGCTGTACAACATTATATGACATTCAAGATGACATTGCCCAGATTGAAGCCAGTATGGCTGACAGGCGACTTCTATTTCTTACAGCACCAGTAGCTTGCTTACGTGCAGTATTAATGCCCACAAAAGCAGTACGGTATCGCAACTAATATTTGTGGCACAAGACTCAAGTGTAAGATATACTTCATAAGGCTTCGCCACTGTGTACTTGTTGGCTTGTGTTTGTTTGTGTGTGTGTGTGTGTGTGTGTGTGCGTGTGTGTGTGTGTGTGCGTGTGTGTGATGTGTGTGTGTGTGTGTGTGTGTGTGTGTGTGTGTGTGTGTGCTTCCATCTGCATTGCACACAGTATCATGTTCCCAGACTGTGAAGAGTTTGATGGCATAATGGGTTAGGCGCCAATTTTAGACATTTTAAAGTCGGTCCATTATCAGATATCTGTAGATCAAAATGAAACATATCCAATGACTCTTCACTTGTTACATAACAAGAAAATCATTCTTGAATTTATGACTAAAGATATCAAAATATTTTCTCCTTATTTCTTGGGGTTTTTTTATCAGCTTTAAATTATTGGTGGAGACGAAGATTGGGCTTTCAACTTTTTGTACCAAGAAACCATTTATGAAGTAGTTAGTGGGGCAGATATGTGAAAAAGATGCTCACATCCGGTGGAAAGTATGAAATTTTGCATATAGAGGTATTTTGGGGCGCTGATTTCAAAAATTGCCGGATCCAAGAGATCTAGCCACGGGGTCGGCAGCCATTTTGAATTCCAATATGGCCGCCGTCAAAGATCCCTATCTTCAGTTCTGAATGACATAAGCCATTGGAATTTGATAAATAAAAGCATGGTGATATGATGACTTCAATAACAGACTTATTTGATATGTCTGACAAGCTGCACGGTAGCCAATTTGAATTTTTATACAAAGTTGCCATGTTGGAGTGTTGAAAATCTCTATCTCGGGTTTGTAAATTAGGCTACCTGATTGAGCGCGCGTTTCTAACTGATTGAGTGCGCGCTGCTGTATTTACATTGTGACGTCAGTGAAAGGTGCATTATGCTTCCTTTTTGCTGCACTTTTTGACATGCTCGTGAATGTTAGTTGTGGTGTTTGTCTTCGTGGCCACATTGGAATTCAAAATAGCAGGCATTGCGTTTGTCAGACACATCACATTAATATTTTAACTCAGTATGTTAAAATACTTGTTTACACCTAATTTCAGCGTCACTCACCACCTAGAAATCGAGATAGGGATTTTGAATATTTTGTCGAGGCGGCCATATTGGAATTCAAAATGGCGGTCATTCGATGTTTGTCAGACACTTCAAATCAATCTGTCATCAAATTCAATGTGTCAAAACGCTCATGAGTACCAAATTTTGGTGCCACAGGTCATTCAGAACTGAAGATAGGGATCTTTAAATTTGTTTTGTGATGGTGGCCATATTGGAATTCAAAATAGCGGCCGACCCCGTGGTCAGATCTCTTGGATCCGGCAATATTTGAAATCAGCGCCCCAAAATACCCCTATATTCAAAATTTCATACTTTCCGCCGGATGTGAGCATCTTGACCAAATTTTGTTACATATCTGCACTACTAAGTACAGAGCATACCATTTATTTGATGAAAAACGGTTTTGAAATGGCTGAGACATCCACAAACACAGTAAAACAAAGCGATTGTAATAAAAGGTGGGGCCCACCTTTTATTAGAATCGCTCTGTTTTGGATATCAAATGATCAAATAATCATTGAATTCCTCTTGGAATTACATGCTCTTTCACATTTCATATGAGGTTTCTTATTATCTCACCAAAAAATGTTAGAAACCTGAAGTTAGGTCTCAACCAAACCCAGAGACTCCAACCCCAAACATCTTCTGATCTGGAGATTCTCCCGCCTGAAACCCCCTAGCAAACGGAAGACTCCAACTTGATGTGCGCTTCACGCACACTACAAGCGCAAAGTTCCTTGCAGTCTAGGGTTCTAGATGCTCTCTTGTGCTATCTAAGGCTTATTTTTCAACATACAATGAAATTGAAGTAGAAATAATTTCAAGCGGGAGAAATTAAATCTCAAGCGGGAGAAAGGGAGATTGTGCAAAAATGGGCTTTCGGCGGGAGATCTCCCGTCGAAAGCGGGAGAGTTGGGATCCCTTTAATTGTAGGTATCTCATCTGAACACAAATGAAGTTAACTCATTTGCGTTTAAACGCTTCATGTAGATTCACAGCTACGGGACTTGTTTCATGAGAACTGGCGTGAAACACACACACACACGCACACACACACACACAGACATACACACATACATACATATCAACAGAGACTACACAAATATACAATCGCACTGAACATACGCCAAAATCTTAAAGTGAACTTTGCCTTTATTCACAAGCAATTAAAAACAGGCGGAGCACATGTTGGTGCGTGACCATGAAAGCAAGTGATAAATACTGAAAGAAGTTGAAGGAGTCAAAAACATTCATGGATTTGTTTTTGCTTTTATACATATGATGAAACGATGTATGATGCTATATGCAACACTGAAAGCCTGTTCTTCTGTTGTGTGAAGGTATCTCAATTTCACAGCTGGAAAAGTAGTACAGTGTAGTCTAGACCAAAAAAGATTGGTCTGTATCAATCATTAGGGATATGTTCCACGGAGACTATGTCTGGTTTCACAGAATCCCTCTCTTACACTGTATACAGTCAAAAAACGTTATAAAACTCCTCTGAACAGACAGATCCTTCTGACTATGGGTGATCATACCAAGGTCTGGTGAACTCTGGTAGATCCACACTCACATGATATTCTCAACAAGGTAACTACCTGTACCATAATTTACCTATCAACCTCTGCAAAGATCACAGTGATCTTTTCGAGTATCCTCAATCTCTGTGACAAACGTGGACTGACTTTAAAACATCACACATCTACACTCTCCCTAACATCATACATACAGCAGCCAGGTTTGTTTGGTTGTCTGTTTCTTTGTTTCTTCACATCTAGGACTGCCTTCAACTCCTCCACACAGTAAACAAAAGAGTACAGCGACAAAATATACTTGAACTGAAGAACGATATACAAATCTCTGGTATAAGATCTATGTACAACAAAACACTTGGTATCTACAACACGGCTTCTGATACAGCTCTCTACCATATACCAGTTCGTCGCTTCTTTGACTTAGTGTCCTGTTTTTACCGACAGCTACTAACACACATGGAACGGCTCACTTGCTTGATGATTCAAAGCTTTTGAATATGTAAGAAGCAGATTATACAGATATAGAGTAGCACAGCAGATATCTTGGATGTCTTCGCCAGTCAGGCAGGGGGAAAGAGGGGAGGGGAAGGGGGGGGGGGCAGTTCAGACAAGGTATCATTGATGGAGATTTGTATCAGGACAAAGATTATTTTTGCAGCTTCATCCTTAATTCACTGCATCCTATCCAGTTTCAATGAGAGTTAGCAAAAGATATCTACAAAGTGTAAACTTAAATAAACTCATGTATCCAATCCTACAAAAAACAGATGTATTAATCTACACATAAAGATTTTACTTTCTCTGCAAGATTATGCAAGATTGCAAAAGTTTCTAGATGCATTGGTTTCCAGAACACCTTCAGAAAGAAATAAAATCTTTATTTTCCATGTCAATCATTCCATTTCAGAGCACAAAAGGAGACTCATACATCAATATCATAGCTATGCATATGATTCATCAAAATCAGTTTCCATCTGTTTAAACATATCTTTTCTATACACAAAATCTACTCAAACAGGTCAATAGACCATGTTCTTATGTAAAGCTCTGAAGTTAACCATCTATACTATGTGGATGACTTTGCTCAAATACTGCTGACATTTATAGATGTATTGTTAGTTAAAGCCACACTGCTGATTGTTTGTCATCTAAACACATGATATCATAACTTTTCAAAATCAATATGACCTAAAGAACTAAAGTTAAATCTGTGGTCTTCTCTTATCACTGTGGATGTCTACCATATTTCAGACATGATGTCAACATGTTATATTCCAGCTACAGACTTGCTATGGATACAAAACAACGCTTTGTGCCGGTACAGATGAATGCAATGCCGTCTTCTTTCTAGCAGTGTGAACGTATCCATTTTCCATTTAAGGGGCACTTCACATTTCACCAGGCCATCTGAACAAGACAGCAAATGCGTTTAAGGGATCAGTCCGTCTACAGTATTAGACCATTCAACCTGCAAGGACGTATTCCAGATTCCTACCGCTGTTTAACAGATTGGGGAAATATCTATGCCTGCTCTCGTCAATGCAGCAAGTGATATCGTATGTGATAACAGCACTTGCAATTATAAGAGCATCCGATACGATGGGTAAGAGATTGTCGAAGGCAAAAAGATGGGAAGCCTGTCTGGGACACTTCAAATCCACTTCACGGCAGCATGGCAAAACAAACTCCTGCTAGCTAGAGACAGCATAAACACTGCACTGAATCTATAATGCTGGCCTGCATTGATTTTGTACAGCATCACGGTGCAGCTTCCACATAGGGTAGCAGATAAGATTGCTCAAGGCGAATTCATATCAGCTGCCCTGCTGTGGTTCGTATATTCATCCCTTTCAGGAAATTGTGAACCTGAAACAGTATACGTGTACATACATACAGGAGATACTGATTTCTAATGTGTGCATGTCAGTTGCACATCAAACACTTGTTATGACGAAATTCACACTCGGTGCACTTGGTAGCACAAGACAAAGCCTTTCATGAAAACACTTGGATTTTATTAGACATACAGTGCAGCAATGTGTACCAACTGAATAATTCGCATTTGACTCTGTCTTACACGTATCTGGGCTTACTTGCATAATAGTCTCACTGCAGAAGCAAAATACAGCAATTGCACCAACAGTAACAACAGTCCTTCAACTTCACGGACTTTCATGTCAATGCTATGCTGGCTGCAATTACTGTAAATCAATTCAATTGAAAGTCTTTTGTACAATGATTTTTTTTCTTTGTTTCATTTTGAAAAAAAAAAAACCAAACACAATTGCAAGATCCCATGAAAATGTGCATAGAGTTCACTTACAAAACTACCAATGACAACTTTGTATAAAGTTCTATACAGAGAAGAATGCTGGTTCGTGATCAACCATGGAATGATAGCAAGGCACTGTCTAAACATTGTCTACTTATTGCTTCAGTCACACGTTTCCCTGGGACTGCAGGTGTACAAAGTGCATCGACAACTCCTGATCCAATTTATAGAAACTGCCGACAAGTCATCCCACCATTGCTATGATGCAATTGTCGCGAAGAGCTTATGTGGATGATGGAGTTGCCTCATTTTGTATACCGACTCCTTTTTGACGTTTTGATCATTAGCACGTACTCCATCACAAATGTTTTGCGACATGACGGTAGCGGTATGTGATTCCCACCGATGATTCTACGACTACAGGATAGAAGACGCGGAGACAGGAGAGAACACCAAGACAAACGACAGGAGCAGATGGCTCAACGGGATGATTGGACATGCATGAGGGGGTCGGTTTGTGGCAGCAAAGGTTCATTTGGGGGTTAGCATGTCTCCATGCTCGCATCACATAATGTTGCAGAATGGAGGGGGTGGGGGGTGAGCGAAAATCATCACCCTCGTAATGTATTTAACCTTGAATGTCAGCAGTGAAATGTACAGTAATAGATCAGTGAAAAGATTAAAGGAAATTATGAAAAAGGGTTTCAACAATGAACAACCTCTATGGGCATCCTGTGGACACCTTACTTTCATTTATCTAAATATTGGTCGCACCAAAAGTTACTTTTCAGGGGCATTGGGGGACTTTAGAGTGCCATTGTAATTTTGGAGGCATCTAGATCAAAAATGTTTCTTTTTCTAAAGATTAGCAAAAAAGAGCATAAGATCGACAAAATGTACTAACTACATTTTCTGGCAGCTTCTAAAGGGTGCTGAGGGAATCGATTCCAATAAGGACTATAGAATTGATATGTCTCCAGGGAGAAACAGCAGCTATATCAATACTAGTCTATGAATGTAATTGCGCACACAGTCGCTATTCTCTGAAGTGTAATTAGCTAATATGAAGTTTTGGGATGCATGCAAGCTGTTACAGAGTAAAATTTAGCCAGAACATGGTTATATAACCTTGCTTAATTAACAAGAGCAATTTTCAGTGATACAGAGAGTACATAAGACCAGTAACAATGTCTTAGATCTGATCTACCTTGGAGTAATTCTGCAAATTCTTGTAAAATATATAAAACACACTCACATGAATGTACTCAGTATGATAATTTTTGGTAACAAATCCTATTCATGTACAGTTGATGGGGGCTATCCTCGGAAAGACTACAAAAGCTTACCACAGAAAGACTTTATATTGTGCATGACGTTGGAATGAGGATAGGGAGGGTATTGTTTGCCAATACATTGTACCAGCATGTCTGCCTGGAAATGACTTTATGGCAGTAGCCTGTAAGCTAGAATCTGGTTAATGTATGCAAATGTATGCAAATATATTTGCATATAATTAAACCGCCACGAAAGGAAATGGGAAATAGTTGTTTCTAATCAGCTATGTTTCTTGGAGAACATGCAGAGTTGTGTGTAACCTTGTAACGTTTGCCTGCCCCCAACTGTCATTCAGATCTACGGGTAAAATCGAGTTACATGTACATGTAGTATTACCCTCTATACGTGAGGCATCATTCTCTATCCATACGATATACGTGTATACTCTCGATCATGGCAATTCTTACACTTGCTGGCATTGAAATATATGAGTCCTCTCAGTCTAGTACATATAGTATACATCCTAAAATAAGGGGGAAATGGGGTTTCCTTGATTAAGAGTCAGGGGCTTTGTCGTCCTTCGGCTTCTTGACTTCCTTTCTCGCCTTGATGCCCCGGAATCCTGCCTGGATTTTCAGGGCTGCACTCTGGACGTCGGGGTCACCTAGGTCAATGTCCACCTCCTCCTCCTCCTGGCTGGCTGGCTTGGAAGGGTCTGCTGTAGGGGTCTGGTCTGCCTTGGGGTTTGCCTGCAAGACAAACAGACAAAACTCATGATAAAGGCCAGTATACTCCTCAAATCTAATAAGTTTTTGTGTCTAGTTATTTTTACTGTGTATATCATTTCATTTCAACCAACTCGTAATAAAGCAGGTCATCCCATCCCAACAAAAAAACAAAGGCAACTCAGCTCACTCTAAATGAGAACAAGACAAATCATCTCATCATGACTCAAAACAGGATGCTCAGCTCATCCTGACTAAACATGAGGCAACTTCACTCTTCCTAAATGAAAACCCAAACTCAACTCAACAAGCTGAAATCATGCAACCCAACCAACCTCTCCACAAAACAAGGCAATTCAACTCATTCTCATGATGAGGTACTGGAAACCCAATTCAAAACAACTGAAAATGCATATGATTCACATGCTAACTCCAAAACTACAGTTACAAAGACACACTGGCTTCAGGTTTTAATTTTTTTTTAATGCTTCCTACACCACAACACATATTCCCATCATTCCTGCCCACACTCTTTCAGATACTATACTCAGTAATCTTGAGCTGGGGAGCAGAGCACAAAGGAAATTGATTTTTGACCAGAGAAGGCAGCCTCGCCAATTTCTGAGAGCAAACAAGGCCACACTCATCACAGCTTTCAAATATCATGTCAGCATCCACTTTCACCGAATCACAAGGATCATGGGCAGTGCCTGGATACTCTTTGTGAATTCAGCATTAATCTTTCACGATGTTCACTCCTGAACAGAACCGGCCTCAATCGCTGTCAGGTTAGATACCTAGCCGTGTCAACTGCGGTGCCTGTGAGAAAGGGGGGCTCGTTGGGTGATGAAAGCTGTCACTGTCCTTACAGTCATTTTTTACATATAAACATATTGAACAGGAGCACATCCTGAGTGTATTACTGTAAAACATGATACATTCGCGGCATGAAATTTTCGCGAATTGGAGCCGACAGCCTTTTTCGTGGCATGAAATTTTCGCGAATTGCTACTGGCATTCAATGCATGTAGTGTAGACAAAAGCTTTCGCGTGCATTTAATTTCGCAAATTTTGGCGCTCGCGAAATTCGCGAAATTAAAACGCACGCGAAAATTCCTCGTTTTACAGTAACCCGTTTAAAGGACTAGTCCCGAGTATACTTAGGCAGGTGTCTATTGGAAATGCCTATGACAGCAAAGTCAGCTTGTCCTCAATGAGTTCACATTGCTGTTCTATTCCATCAGAATTAAAGAGAACATGATGGGAACTCATAGAAATAAATGATGGATTCATTTTAAGTTCTAGAAAAAAAGAGAGGAAAATTAGATACAAAGGATTGGCAGGAAAATATCACCCATAGTAACAACATCGCAGTATTTCAGAAATCCAGAGTTGTGCCAGACTTGTCTGACAGAATGTACAGCACCATGCAATCATCTGACAACTAACGCTGCATGCATGTAAGAGCAAGGCATGTTGAAGTATGATTGATAATGCATAGAGTAAGTAATGCACATAATGTGTACTGCAAGGCAAGCATGAACCACACTCTCTTTCTCAAAGCGTTCAGAGAGAAGATGACAGAGCATCAAGCTAAGTCTTATTTTACAATGTCCTCACTCCTTACTCCTGTCTATTAATTTTGTCTACAAGTTCAGAGTTCCACTTGGACATGTACTACTCAGTTGCTGGTTTATTCACCTGTTTTTATAATACTGGAGGAGGCTAAGTCCCATATATACAGGACATGACCACAGGCTAATCAAATCTGCTTATAGGGTAATAATGTGGCCGTGCCGTGCCTAATTCGCCAGCCTCAAAACCACATGTCCGTACAGTCGGCCTCTGTAACAGGGGACTCCGTTAAAGGATATAGTCTCTCTTTTTTTTCAAAGACTGTTTCAGCATACATCACTGTATGTTTATGGCAGTACTTCAACATATCAAAGGAATTTCAAGGGTAATTTCCCCTTGGATGATTACCTTGGACCCTTCCCGACCCTAACCCTAATCCTAATTTTGAGCCTAATCCCAACCCAAACTCCAACCCTAAACCTAATCATTACACTAACCTTATCACCAACCTGTATTTAGCCAGGAGGGAAAGGGGGCAGTAATTGACCTGATATAATCTAGAGGAGAAAACTTTGGGAAATTGGCAGTTTCAAAGCTTCCACAATGTCTAGCTTAAGGAGGGTCCACTGTATCATTATCATGTCAGACAACTATTCACTGAAGAAGATAGAGTACCCTCCATTAAATACTCGGCTGCTAAAATAGCACCTGTATCCCCTATATGTCACAAGAGAATGTCTACAAACTCACACACACACACACACTGCAGGGTCATGCACTTTTTAAAGGCATCTTCCCACTGTGAGTGTACCATAGCTCCTCACATACGCACTGCTGTCAAAATACCTGGCTGAATGAAAATAAACCTCTCACATGTGCACAAACATCAATCTTCCTGTCGCACTTCTGCTCCTAAAATTTCTCTTCTATCCTTCCCTTTCTATGTCTCCGTCTTTTTATCCCTTTCTCACTCTCTATTTCACTTCAACTGATCTACGGGGTATCTACAGTGAATCTCAGATCACATTTATTTTTGTTTTTTACTTTGCATATAAGTAGGTTATTTTGTAGATGTTGTTTGTTTGTCATACACTGTCCCCCTACTTGTATAATTTTCCATTTTCACTTATTTCAAGCACTACAAATGAGCACTTCTACGGATATGGTGCTTTGATCTAGTAACCATTATTATTATCATTACTGGTTTCTACTCTATATAGAATATCACATCAACATTCATAGTTGCAATTTCTCAATCAGATTTAATTTTCTCTGACATGGACATTCAACTCCATCGTCCCCTCCCCCATATTTAAAGGAAGCTACAAAACATGTACATGTGCTTGAATTCTGCATGGCACTTTTGTAACATAATTATGAAGTCTGCATGGAAGTGCATGCTGAGACTAATTGGCACCAAGGTGTCTTGCCTGTAAAAAGAGTGTACAGCCATGTAAGGGTTCAACATCACACTTATCACCCTTTAATAGAAAACAACTCATGCAAACAGCATCACTTACAGCACTGTGCAATCTCATACATGTGAGTCTAACTCTCTCTCTCTCTCTCTCTGTTTTCCTGTATGTAAGATGACCTTTATACTTTCATGCATTCTAAGACTATGGTGCTGTCTCTTTTCTAAGTTAGAAATATTTCTATAGGGTTATGCATAAGTGTGAGTGTGAGTATGTGTGTCTGTCTGTCTGTCTGTCTGTCTTTCTTTGTATGTATAGATATATGTATGTTTTCTGGCTTAATAAAACTCTCAGCTTATGCATTCATTCATCCAAAGCTTCCATGACCTTTCACACAGTATGGTGTGGCATGTTCAGACTTACGTGCACAGAATTCAGTTACTCAAAAATAACCCACGTCTCCCCTCCCCCTTTTTACTCTTTGCTGTTGTTGTTGTTGTTGTTGTTGTTGTTGTTGTTGTTGTAATCCTCAACTTCTCGGTGAACCATGCATGTGGCTGTTGAAGAAGTGATTTGAAGTCAGCCTACAATCTAGGATGGACAGATGATGTGCTACACCACACACAAAACATTCATATCTACTGCTGATAACAGAGCTTGTCTCTCGCGTTCCAAGACTGCCTGTAGGCCCTGCAAATTTCCTGGCAGTATCAACTGCAGGTGCAAAAAATGAAATAGCTTCTCCTTTTTTCTTTGCATGATAATATTTGCATGTAAACGCACATTGGGGCAATATGACAGCATCCCTGGATCTCACTTCCTGTCAGAAAGAGAAGAACTGTATGTACTTGCTACTGGGGAAAAAAAAAAAACTGACACAGAAAAGAAAACAAATCTATAGGTCTGCAATGTCAAAAGGTCTTGCATCATTTGAGAATATTATACGAATAATTTATGAGTTGTGAGTGCATAGGGCACGAATATCGCACGAGGCGCGAGATAAGCCACTGGTCTATTCAACAAGGCGCGTAGCGCCGCGTTGAATAGACCAGTGGCGAATCTCGCGCCGAGTGCGGTATTACGTGCCCCAATGCACGAACAAAATCATAAATTATTCGTTTTATACAACACCTTGTCCACAATCACAGTACTAAATTAGTGACCGCTAACTCAGGAAGGCCCAAAAATAAATGTAACAATTAGGCCGAGAATTGTAAACCACCCTGTGTACTGCTTTCAAACACTCGTCATGATTCGACCACACAGTCAAACTCCGCAGGGTCTATACCACCTACGCTAACGTTAGATCGAGTTAGGCCTGCATGACTGTTAAGCCGATCTGAGATGTTGGTAGATCTAGTAGTAAGTCTAGACTTTCTCTATTTCCGAAAATGATTTTGTATAAAAACACAGAAAAATAATCAAATTACGGTTTCTCAACTTGAAATGAAGTCTTGATTTTGGGATCACTGTGGTCCACGTAGCAGATCAGAGTCAAAACTAAAAACACAGCAGTAGGTAGGCCGCAATACATGCAACTAGCTAGGTAAAGTAGCTGCGCGTACACGTACACGTTAACGTTGCAGTAATACTCCGCCTGTGAGACTTACCGGCAGCGCAGCGCAGCCGGCCAGCACGTACAATGTATATTGTAGTTTGCTGGCGCTTTGCTGCTGTGAGCCACAGAACTCTGTGAGCGGCCATGCATTAGTAGCCCCCCACGAAGCCGTGCTATAGTACCTTCGAGCCGTGCAATAGGCCCATGCCAGGGGCCTATTGTATGGCTGTCACTCTCAATGAGTTTGGTAGGTATTTTCTATTGAATGTCATGTGACATGTTCTTGGCCAATCACAATTCGACATCATTCTGAGGTGTTGTATAATACTTTCTAACTCATGAACTTTTTTATATAGATCAAAGGGCAAAGGATATGTGAGCAGGGCTAAAGTGGTTTAGAGTGTGCTTTGCTACTTCTTCTAAATCATGAACAGCTTGAATTAAAAACAAAACAAAACAGCTTAGCAGGACAATATACGCACTTTGTGTATTCCATGACAAATCACACATGTGTTATATACACATCAGGTGACAATTTCGAATCACTCATTTGTCAACCTACTGCATGCAAAATACAATTGACTCTTCAGTAGCTATCAGATGCATTTAATATGCTGCAGAAGAAACGAGTAGTTTACCTAAATAGGTTAGGAGGAATGATGAAATCAGATGAAACTGGATTTCCACATCTTCATTCAATGTAAACCTCAAGAACCTCATATACAGCTCATAAATCAACAGTTAAGAAATGCCAATTTGGAAACCTACTTTGCAAATTTCAGGTGCAACATAGATCTAGTGCAATTCTACCCATACAATAAAACCAAGCTCCATTACAAGATTTAGAGGCACCATGAAAATCAAGACCATCAGATCTCCATTTTACGACAATTCATACTCATTCCATGGGAGCCATTCCCCGCAAAAACATCAATCAGCTACTCAAAATAATTCATTGCAAGACTTCACGATTTTTTAGTTGTAATTTAAGAGCAGTGCCTTTACTAATGTGGCCCAGATTCATCCTGAATCTTTAGCAGTTTCTGTGACTTCAAGAGCTCTTTCTATAAGTCAACTCAATTCATACAGTGTATCTACTACACTCCCAAGCAAGTGTAGAAAGTGCTGAATAAAGCAGACATTTAATCACCACACCACTAATTTGGAGCAGTACTGTAATTTCGAAAGGAGAGATTTCATCCAGATCAATTTCACATATTCAAAACCCCCCAATTTGACCTAAAGTTTTAAAGGTGAACATGATCTGAAGCACTAGATTTCTTGATTGTTAACCAATCACAATGAATAGACTCAAATGTTTAGAAATAAAAACAAGATACTGATCAGCCATACAAAATCACTTGAAGATTTGGAGTATGTTGTATGTTTCCAGCTACATTAGTACAATGCCAATGAAAAAAAAAGAAGAAGAAGAAAAGGAACAGGTGTTTTTCAGTATTCACAGACTTGTACCGAAATCAACAGTCTGCTAAATCTAGAACACACCACAATAAACCCTAAACCTACATACCAATATCTCATGGATACAATCTAGTTGCATCACAAAGAACTGAAATGACAACCTAAAAAGCATGTCTGAGGGGTGCTCTGAAGCTTGGTCGAATTAGCCAACAAATGAATTGCAATCTTCATTCCACTTATTGAAATACCACATTCAGTCATTTTTTTTTTTACTTTTCATCCTTGCCTGCATGTGGTCACTCTCCCACAAGATAATGGAACTAGGCCAAGAGCCTTTCAAGGGAATATCATAAGACAGGTTTTGTGGGAATACAGTTATCTACGGCTTCTTGCACACTTGAAGAATGGACCCAGCAGTGAATGGCATGCAACTTGGGTTTGCTCCTAGGAAATCAAACACAAAGAAAACGACAGCGTGGAAGATCCAGACGCCATGTCATCCATCAATCAGATCATCTCTTTCATGGTTCCCCCCCCCCCCCCCAAGAACTGATTGATGTGCAGTCTGTGATACACATGAGATGCTGCGGAAGAGAAATGTGAGAGGG
Organism: Diadema antillarum; assembly: GCF_040938485.1. Classification (NCBI taxonomy): domain Eukaryota; kingdom Metazoa; phylum Echinodermata; class Echinoidea; order Diadematoida; family Diadematidae; genus Diadema; species Diadema antillarum. The sequence continues at coordinate 167,388 of NW_027272643.1, read as the reverse complement.
GTGGGGGGACGAAGGCCGTCAATGGCACACACAAATCCAACACTAAATTTTCTGACCTCACTCTTTGAAGGCATGCAGCTACTGGTACACTATACTTGGAGGTCATTTGTTGATTACAAGTCAATGGCACATTCCTTCTAATCTAACATGAGAAGTGCAGAATAAGAACAAAAATGGAGGCTTTTAATTTCTAACATCTGTGAATTTTCTACAATAACTCATCAGTCACACCAAGTGACTGTTCATAAAGCTGTTTGTACTTTTACATTTTGGATGCCCTGTACATACTGTATATTCCTGATTGACAGAAACAATAACCAGTAAATCCAAACTATCTGTATGTGGTTCTTGCCAGAATATGTACGACTATTGTTACAGTTCATGACACCAAGTCTTGTGCACAAAGGAGCACGAATGTAAAAGTGGACAGAGTCTTGGTGCTGATCTGTTCCACTAGAAGAGCTTTGGCAGATTTTAGTCATGGGATGAAACTGTACCCCAATTTAGAGGTCAAAGGTAATGAGACAAGCAATGATGTTAAAATGCATACACACTGTAATGATGCAGGTCTGATCCAGGAAAAAAAAAAGTCTTCTTTTAATCACTAACATATCTAACTTGTCATTCACATCTATGTTATAAATAATGTGTACACGCTGTAAAAATGTTAACAAGTGAGCAATGAATTTGCCTTATTGGGTAATAAATTCAATTCCATTCAATTCACTTAGATATAACTTACAGCTCAACAAACCTAGCAGAGAGCAAGGCCACTGTGTTACAGTTATGAAGAAATGCATTCACCATTTGGTGTTTGTGCACACTTATCCCCCCCCCCCCCCCATCTTTTTGTAAATTTTTATTGTTTTCATTTTCAGAAATCTCACTCATGCATGATAATTCAGCCTCATCTCTTTGTCAAGCACAAGGTATAGTGAACACAAAGCACATATGTTCAGTTTGTTGAGCACAGCTGACAAAAGAGCCCAACCACACAATAAATTCTTACGCAGTCGATGAAGTCCACATTAAGTTCTCACACATTTATCTTTCCTTTTTTCTCTCTCTCTCTCTCTCTCTCTCTCTCTCTCTTTTCCCCCATAACTTGTTCATCGAGGAACGTTGATTCAGGCTTATTTCTTTTGTCAACCATGAAACGTGAAATAGAAACGGAAGGCACACACATCCAAGTTTGCCGAGCATGAATGACAAATAACTTTACATGCGTCAAACAGTTTGGTCAAAGAGTACCCGTAAACTCTTGTGCAGTCATTATGGTTCAAAGTCATGTCTGGAGCATTTTCTTTCTTTATTCCTTCAGAAATCCTAAAGAAATCAGCCAGGAACGTTGATTCAGCCTTATCCGTCTGTCAAGCAAGGTACATGGAAGGCAAGAAGAATGCACACATGTTCAGTTTGTTGAGTGTGAGGGACAAACACATTTCAGACTCTTTAAACAGCGAAGTCAGAAAGCAAACTTTTTCTTGCAGACGCCATAAATCCTAAAATCCACTCTTGAACTACCTGTATGTACAGCTGCCACACTAATGTACATTGCTGTTATTTCATCTGTCGCTTCACATTCTTCTTCTACTTTTTTTTTTCTTTCTTTGTAAAACATTTGGACAATTTTTATTTTTTTCATTGGTATTTGCCATAAGAAATGCAAGCATGGAAAGTTATAATCTTTGTCTCTCATGCAATTGATTTTGTTCTGTGATTTTTGAAGGTACAAACTTAATAAAACAAGTAAAAAACCCAAAGGTTCATTTTCTCTTACTGAGATTGTTAGTGGGGAAAAAAAAAATGCCTACTTGTGCAGAACATGATCTAGCAAAATAACTTTTCATTATTTTGTTTTGTGTTGCTGAACACTGGATTTTTCCTATAAAAAATGTTTAATGTTTAAATAAGTATAAGACAAAAGACACACCATGATACATAATCACTATGACATAGTGCTGCTTATCCTTACAGAAAAACAACAAATGTTAAAATGCATCAAACATCAATTATGACTATTACAAAAGCACTGACACTGCTGTGAAACACAAGATGGTGACAAAATTCATAAACTCATTGCCTTACAGTGCATTTCAAAATATCTGGGGCTAATGAAGTGTTTCTGTGTCATACCCAAACCTCATCCATGCTGAAAAGACTAGTATGGATTATGGTCTCAGGTGCGTAACTTCCCATAAAAACAATGCAATATTAGTAATCATCACAAAGAATTTGCTTCGGGTCAATATTTCTTGATGGCAACATCCATGTCATTAGACGAAAACACAAGCTGCTTCCGTACAGTAACGATTGTGAGCAGACAGCCCAGCAGGGGTAATTTTCCGCGCATTTGATCTCTGAGAATCCCTCTCTTTGCAACGAGAGATGAGGCAGAAAATTGTGCCGCCCTTGCGTCCCTTCCCATAAATTAATGAATATCACTCGACACAGCATCAATTCTACACCTGTGTAATTATTGATACCACAATTCCTGGAGGGATAAAGCCCTCTTTCTAAAGCACTACCACAGAATTCCAATACAATTTCCTCTGTTGATGGTAATGGGATCAGAGCACAAGTCCATCTTTAGAAGACCCTGCCATGTTGATTTGCGTTAAAAGTGAACAATGACTTCCAATTCCATTTTGTCATAGAATACTTGGTACACTTCCCAAGTACCCCAAGGGTGGAAAAGATTTCTCCGGAACGTAAATCAATTCTAAGGTGAATATTTCAAACTACATGTAAGTCATATTCCTTGCTCTACAAATCACAAATAAATTGATATTGAAGAAAACCACCCCCTTTTATATAAGTGCTTAATGCAAAATATTGCATGGATTAGCCACAAAAAAAGCCTCAAGAGTTTATAAGCTACTGTAAAACCAGAAATTTTTGCAGGCATGAAACTTTTGTTCATTTTGCGAGGAGCCACAATTTGGAACTTAAGGGAAATGCATGCGAAAGTGTTTGTCCATACAATGCATTCAATGCCAGTGTCAATTTGCAAACAAGTCATGCCACAAATAAGGCTGTCAGCTCCAATTCACACAAATTTCATGCTACAGATGTTTCTGGTTTTACATAACCTTCCTTTTGAATCTAACAGCACAAACAAGGTATGTGATTTATCAAAAGCTCTAGACGTAAGGATAAGTCTCAAACACAGCATTCAGGACTCAATGTCCTCCAATGCTGATTATCAATTACTTAATACACTGTATATGGCATATATTGAGCGTGTCAAAATTTTCGCGAATCAGAACTTCCCGACAATATCATGAGTAGTTAAATTCAAAGATGATCGTGCAGAACAGAACTGAATGGAGAAATGTATGTGTACGTCACATTTATATCGGGATCAGAGTCAATATTTTCACGTGTCTTTAAATTTGTGAATAGCACTTGATTCGCGAAATTCACAAAAATAAGAACCTCGCAAAATATTCAGCGTACTGTAAAAGTGGAAATTTTTGCGGTATCGAAATGTTCGCGCATTTCGCGCAACCAGAAACTTGCGCGAAAATAAAAGCACGCGAATATTTTCGCTTGCCATATATTCCAGTATATGTCTTGATTCCGCAGAATTAAAAACACGCGAAACTCTTCTTACCCGGCCGAGCGCGAAAAATTAGTTGCGCGAAAATATCCACTTTTACAGTATACAGTATTCCACCACAATTGAGTGCCATTAAATAATCTAACACAACACGAGACAGTTACAGAAATTACAAGTGATAAACTTGTCTTTGGAGTTATTCTTCAAAATACATCTCCAATGTGCAAGCCATCATAGTCAATCAACAATTAATTGAAAACCTTATAAAGAAAGATAACTCTGGATCTCCACCCCCCCCCCCCCAGCAGTGAAGAGTTATGACTAGTTGAACAAGCTTAAATTTTATAATGATATCAATTAACTCATTTCTAAGAGCAACCACCAGTAATGTGCATAATATCTAAAGTCAGAGATTCCACAAACAGGTTTACTACATGATTAGGTACACACTGTAAAAGTGGGAATTTTCGCGGTGTTGAAATTTTCGCGCAATCTCGCGCAATCAGAAACTAGCGCAAAAATAAAAGCACAGGAATATTTCTGCTTGCCATACATTTGTATGTTTCAGTAGTTGATGTCTTGATTCCGCGGAATTAAAAACATGCAAAACTCTCCTTACCGGCCAAGCGCGAAAAATTAGTTGCACGAAAATGTCTACTTTTACAGTACTGGGCACAAACAGAGTATACATATTAGTGTGCAAAAGTATATTGATGACATAACATGGTTCTCTTCTCTCAATTTCCTTCCCATGCTCGTCCTCCCAAATCCTTTCATCTGAACCCTCACATTTCCACTCTTTCAGCAAATCAAATTAGTTCATTACATATTATGAATACAATCACATTACCGTGCAACAGAGAATCAGTAAATGTTATATGTTCTGTTTTGGGTTTTTTTTTTTTTTCATGCCTCTATTTTTGTTTTTGTGAGTTGTTTTTTTTTTTCATATTAGTGAAAATGAGCAAAACAGCAAACTTCCTACTAAAGGAGACAGCCATTGTAGGCAGCAAATGTACAATGTAGGTTGGGTGGCTTTTCACATTTAAATCAAGTTAATATTGTGGCTAGTAGTAATGACTTCAGCAGTAAACATGTCACAGCAATCCATTCATGGTAATAACATTATGATAGGTTGGGAAATTCAATTTTGAGTTTTCTAGAAGTGACTTGCAAGAAGCCTGAAGTATTCCGGGCAGAAAAGAAACAAAAAAAGAAAGGTCATTTCTGGGAGCCAGCACAGAAGGCAAAATGACCCGAGATCTGATATTCTGATTGCAAATGGCATCTTCGGGGAGTGCAATTTGGAGGATTTGGAGGAGGACCTCATATAGTGAAGTATATCTCTCAGCACCTTGAAATGACTTTTGTGTTGTGATGTGGGAGGGAAATAGAAGTAACTTAATTCTCACCTGCCCATTACTTGAAAACTATTTTTACTGCTTTTGATTTGATTAGCAATTTCATTCCGCTTTTCCTTTCTTCAGACAACAAACATAGCAGCATACATGCTTTGGTTCATGATGGAAAAGGAATGACACAAAATGATATAATCCTTCAGGATTGTGACAGTATGGACGAATAAATATGTCAAACACAAATTGTGAAACACAAATTTAACAGGTGGCAATAAAAGGACATGCTTTTACAACTTAAAAAGCAGTGTTTTACATGGAGATCTTTAAACATATCTTTGAACTTCTGGCATTTTCAAGCTGATCTACGATAAACCCATTCCTCAGAGCACATATTAGCAAGTAAAAGCTTTTGACATTTCATTTTTAGTCTCTCATACACTTATCACACACTTAAATCTGCACATAATTTCATTTCACCAATCTTTTCTTCATATCTAACTATTAAAGTGATATAGCAGATACACATAAGGCAAGTTTTAAGCAGAGGTGAGAAGAAAAAAAGGAATCCTCCAGTACTCACCATCTTAAATTGTCACAAACTGAGAAAGACAAGTTAAATCCAGCTAAGTTGGCACAGAGGGCTCCAGGTTCGGATATTAGAAATTGTCGAGTGGCGTAGCGTATCAAAGTAGAGCAGAATTTTTTTTGGGAGAGAAGGAGGCAACCCAGTGCAATCCAAGGGATGCATGCGTGATGTAATGAAATGAGCAGCCGGAGTCTTGCCTGCCACAACTTGATTAAGCTCCTGTGCGTATTCCCGCTCAGCGTGTATGTAGAGCGGCAGAATTGGGCTAGTCTGCCCATTTCAGACCTCTTCGGCAAACAACAAGCTCGTTGTGTATCGTGCACGCCGAGGGAAGATGAGGTATTGTTTTCCCTGGCCTAGTTTTGACGCCAGCTTCCATATCAAGGCCGACAAGGCCGAATGTGAGAGCTAGCATGGGATAGGGAAACAGACAGCAAGGTGCAACCAACCACCACAGGGTCTACTCTTTCTGAAACAGGTTCTCCCAATCCAGGTGTACAGGTGCAAAAGGCTTCTCTTTCCGATCCCTTGATTATTCAACATCTCGGAGGGAGAAAATAGATGGCTTGGTTTTGGTTAACATTGTCTCTGTCTGCCGTTTTGCAATGAAAGATGCATTAAGAAAATAACCAGATCCTCCATCAACTGAGAACAATATCAAACTACAGAGCATCCACTTTGCAACAAACCATGAGGGCGGTGATTGATGATCTTGCAATTTAATCAATTAATCAATAATGCAGGTAAAGTGATGAATAAAATGTAATCCAACGCTCAAGTGGGCCACCCTTCATGTTTCTTGAATGTGGCTCAAGAGTGAAAACTACACAGTAAACCTTTTGTTGTTGTTTTTGTGGCAGGGGGGGGGGGGGGGGCTGACACTGCAAGAGCAGTTCAATACTGCCATCATCCCAAGCGTGCCAAAGAGAAAGGTAAGCCTTGTTTCTGCACTCAAGAGTGCTTTGTCTTTGAATGTCACTGTATTGCATCTATCTAGTATGAATCATATCTACGCAGATATGATGATAAACTGATAAGGAAAAAGGAGCATGATGGCACAACCAAGAAGGATAAGGAGATATAGGATATGGAGGAAAGAAAATGGACAAGGGATATGGAGATGTAAAGGCCTTTCAGACTGCCAAGGAACTTGTCTGCAAACATACATACACATAGAAACATGTTCTAAGCTAAGCATGGCATAGCTATGTGAGTCTGCAAGCAGATGTAGGTAAATCACATTTCCCCCCAAATGTTTCTCAAATTGCATCCGGCCAATCCCAGTACTAAACTTTTCTTTTTCTTTTTTTCTTTCTTTTTTGAACCGTCTTCCTGAATATGTGTATGCCTAAATTTGCAAACCTGAGTGGTCTGGCCTGTAAAATATGATTAAGGTGACACTAAGCTTGGCACTGCCTTTACTTCAGCCATGATACATCCATGTAGGTGTGTGCTGTAAAATGCAGGCATTTTTAGAGAGCCATGTTTGACTGAAAAGACATGGATATTGCACCACACCTGTTGCACACATTGTCCTGTACAGTTTGTGGTCAGCAAAGTAAACTAATTTCATCATCCAAACACTCCATAACTCTAAACGTTATTATAGAAATGTATTTCACGAACACAATTACAATCAAGTTCTTCCCATCAGTGTGAAATCTCTTCTGAACATCGACAAAGAGGTAGGCACGAAGAAGATAAGTTTAATGAAATGAAGAAGAGAATGGAAAGAAAGTATGCTGAGTAAAGAGAGAAGGAGAGAGTTAAATGGAAGCAAACATAGTGCGTCTACTTGCATTGTAAGTAGTATGTCACGGAATATGGCTTGATGGCTGACGGAAGGGGTCGATAGAGAAGGGGAAGAGGGCTTCTTAGTGCAAAAGTACACCTGCCCAAATGCAGACCACACAAGGGATAATGTACCAGAAAGGATGAACATCAAAGACAGCATGAATGCTACAGAGAGAGAGAGAGAGAGAAGACATGTAATGAGAAAGCTGTTCTTGTTTCAAGCAGTCCTCTAAAACAGCTCTCAGTGTACTGACGGCATGAATGAAAGCTATATATACCATGAGGGAGAAAGAGAGATGTGACGAAAAAGTTGTTCTTGTTTCAAGCAGTCCATTGAAATAGCTCTCAGCATACTGACGGAACAAATGAAAGCTAACATGAGAGTAAGCGAGAGACGGGGGGATGTGACGTTGTTCCTGTTAAAGGGATAGTATAGTTCTGGTTGAGATGGGGATTCAGGTTTCCAACTCTTCTTGTGAGATAATGAGAAACCTATTACAAAATGTGAAAGAGCGTGCAATTTTAAGAGGAATTCACAATTCATCTGATGAAAACTGGTTTTGAAATGGCTGAGATATCCCAAAACCAAAGACATCCCAATAAAAGGTGGGTCTTTATTAAGACCACTCAGTTTTACTTTGCCTTTCACATTTCAGCCATTTCAAAACCAATTCTCATGATATAAAATTTAATTCCTCTTGAGAATTGTATGCTCTTTGATATTTTATGAGTGGTTTCTAAACTATCTCGCAAAAAGTTAAAATCTGATTCTTCCATCTCAACCAAAACTAAAAAATCCCTTTAAAAGCACTTTACTAAACTAGCTCTCAACATGCTCGTGAAATCACCAAGAGCTAGCATGAAAAAGAGAGAGAGAGAGAGAGAAGAGAAAACTGTTCCTGTCTCGACCGCACCAGACCACAAAAATAGCCCCCTCTCAGCATACAGTACTGATGGAATGTTACATAGGCGAGACTTGTAACGAGGCAAAGGGGTGGGGGGGTGGGGAGGCTGGACTGGAAGATCCAGCAAGACAGGGGAACAAACAAATCTCACATTACTCCAATTAGGGTAATGGATTTAGGCGCATATTTACCCCAAACACCCAGCTCCCTCCCCCTCCCCCCCCCCCACACCCTTTCAAGAAAAAAAAGTATATTATTTACAAACATGGCACAACAAAGAGGTGGATCTCTCCTCACTCATGTCAAACAAGATGGCCATACATCTCACTCTCTTTCATACCCAGTATATTGAACTAACCCTCAGTCAGGGAAAGAATGAATGATTTACCGAGTTCAGTAGTTCAGCAAACACTGAAAGGATTAATACCAGAACATTTATCAGTTCATCCCAACAAGGAGTGACAACTCTATGATGGAATTACCCTCATGGAATTCAACGTGAAGTGTTGCCAAGGGACATGTAAGCCAATACATCAAAATCAGAATAACTCCAACCTGTCAATTAAAGGGCCACAATCTGTGTTTATTGACACTTTAGAAGTGAGCATACTTTCCTTACTTAAAATTGCTACACAAATGTATATCCCTTTATCAACTCCACACTCCACACATTTGAACTGCTTTCTTTGATTTCTTTTTCTCCATCTAAAAATCTATTCAACTCCAGCTTTAAAAATTACATCATGACCTTAACAACTGTGTATCATACATAAATGATACCCACAAAATATCCCCTGAAGTATTCAAGTCGGTGCATTTCCTGCATACTTGATCACTGCCAACAAGCGTTTCTCCTCCTATACTGTTAATACTAATGAGATGCCTGTGGACAATTCTGCACCGTCGTGTCGGAAGCAAAAAGGCGCTAATGGCAACAAATTTATGCGTGGCCAACATCCTTCTGCTTCTCAACCCATGACATATAATCTGAAAGGATCAGAGCATGCTCTTCCTCCCAAGATCCATGGTTTCAGCTGATTTCAGAGGCGCACTCCTCCCCCCCCCCCCCCTCAACAATTCCTGAATGATTAGAGGCTACGCTAGTCTAAGCACGTCACACAAACATATCTCACGAGCAAGATGTAGCGCGGTTGGTTCCCAGTGGTTTGCTTGCAATGAAATTACCACACAGTGGATGAAACTTGCTGCAGCCTACACAATGACATAGCTTCAGTGTTTCAAACTCTTTCCCTCTGGAAATCGGATGGAGGGAAAAAAGCCTCTCATACCCACCATGCTACGATCCTACTAACACTGTATGCAATTGAAAGAAATTAAAACGCCATGTTTGGAAATGTGAACCAAGTTTGCACTTGCTGTGCACTGTCAAGCTACAATTTTGTTTGATAATTGACCTCATAACCATATATGACCTGTGACCTAGTCTTCACCTCTGACCCTTCACCCTTGGCCTCTAACCATATTTCCCCAATGAACCTTGGCAATGCATGTATGTACATAATAAGTTTCATGAGGATATCTTTTAGTCATTTCAAAAAGATGACAAATATAGTAAAATATCTGTATTTTTACCTGACTTTTGACCCTTGACCTTTGACCCCCATGGCCCAAAACTTTAAATGTCTACATTCTATATGGTCTGCCAGTATCAGAATTCACTGTTGTGGCTTCCTATTTTCATCAAGATTTCATGACAATCAGCATCTCAACAACAATCTGTCTTTATTATAAACTAATGCTGCATTCTGGTTTAATGACAGAGAACAAATACCTTCCCCTTATTTCATTAGTGTATGTTGGGCTGGGGGGTTAAGTAATATTGATTCATAGAATTTCTTTCTTAGATATAATACCATCAAATGCGTGTTGTCATTTCCAATGTACTCAGTGTATAATCCACTCAGTGGCTAAATGAGGCTGAAGCTTCTTACACTGATCCTATTTACATTTGGGACTCTCCTAATGGTTGGCAAACATAGAAAAGAATACTGTTCAAGGAATAGACACTTTCCACTAACACACAGTGTAAACAGCTTGTGTGTGAATGCAGCAGTTTTATCTCTGTGTCTCAGAGTCTGCTATCAAATCGGTGAATCCCAAATGCACATATAGTAAATCGTGTCTGGACTTCACATCTTTGATAAGTAGCTTGTAGGACTCCTTAAAAGGTGTCCAGTGTACCATGCATTAACACTTTGCTGTCTATTATTGTAAAGACTTCATTGCGGTTGCTACAAAACCACATTCGCAATATGTCTGGCACGTTCATATTCAAATAAAAGCTTATCAAAGCAAGCTTTCTGGTTTTACTGCATCTTGAATCTTTCAAACTATGCCTAAATGAACACCCAAAGCTATTTAAAGTGACTGGCATATGTATGAAGTGAAATGATTTTAAAAGTATACATTACTCATATTTCATTTTTTTGTTGCACTATCATTTGCTGTGTGATGTTTAATACAGAGTGGCTTTGCCTTCACAGCAAAGAATAACCCACAAAAGTACTCTATGTAATCACTTTCACAAGATGGTGAGTTAAGGGGTACGTAACACACAGATAGAGCTAATATCAATCTTATATCAAAATTATGACAGCACAGGGAATGTCAGAGGTAAGAGTCTCAAACTGTAACGAGTCAAACTCAATCCGTCCATACAACTTTAAGTCTCAAGGAAGGTATCTACAAGATACAATCAGCTGCTGATGCATGCCTGCCAGAAGCTACACAGTATGTGGAGTTATCAACCCCCATGCATCATCCATGTGGAGTCATTTAACCCCCTTTAAAGGATGGTGAGCCCAGGACCGCCTGCCCATTTCTCTCCTCATTAAGGGATGTAAACTCCGTTTGCTCTGGCATTACCTCTGCCACTGTCTCAATAATTTTGACGATTGCGCGAGTCTGGCATGCGTGTCGGAGCGCTGTTCCAGAACATCATATCCCTCGACAGCCCTTGAGCAAATGAAACAGGGCCTACCTAAGACCATGTGTGAGGGGAAAAAAAAAAAATCATTGACAATCTCTTCCCCCCCCCCCCCCCCATCCCACACTTCTCAACATCAAATAGATGAATGCTCACTAGTCATGGATTCGTGGCATGATTTGATCAAGGCTATCTGATTTCATTTGAGAAACGATGGTTAAACTTAAAGCAGCAAGTCTACATCATTTGTATGTTTCTCATCAGGAGAGCTGTATCTAGTTTACAAACAAAAACATAGTCCAATGAATACACACATATAGGCACATGATAAACTTAACAAGAAAATATTTGCAGTACATTAATTTTCCTGTATTTCACACTGATTTTGGCTAGCGCGAATTCTAAACCCGCAAAAATATCTTTGCAAATTGTTACTACAAATATTGAATGGGTTGAATTGTGTGCGTCAATCATGCAGCGAAAAATTCAAGAACCTTCGAATATGTTTTTGAGCTCTCAGCGCGAAAAATTATTCACATAAAAATATTGACATTTAAAGTACATTCTGCTCAGGATTTTAAAATGACAGAAATCTTAACCACACTTGTTGTAACACCAGCATACAATCAACAATGCCTTGAACTGGATTTGTCTATAGATACGAGATAAAATCCTACGTCTAGTGCAGATCCACATTTTTATTACCCTCACAACTGAAGTAAAGCTGTGATTGAATGTTTGCTGTAGAAGCATAATGGAATTAGCTCCAAACCAACATCTCAATCTGCCAATCCACAACACGAAATGATTCAAAATACTGCTAGAAGCCCATGTCTTTCTGGAGTCAAAAAGAACATACTAGTAGTGTTTTCCCTCCAGTATGCATACGGAAATAACAGAATGATTAAAATGCCAGGATTCTAAAATTGCGATATAATGCATGTAATAATGGTGGTGATGATGATGATGATCACAATGAAAACAATGATAATGATAATGATAATATTATTGTTATTTTTATCACATTAATCATTGTAAATATCATTATCTTTGTTATTCTCATTATCATCAAAATAATAATATAACATCAACAACAATCATAATAAAGCCAGTAATAATATAATAATAATCATCATCAGCATAAAAAAATGAGGATAACTACAGTGCACAAGCTCATAATGTAATAATTCAAGTCTATCCCATTAAGTTATGAGTTAGAAAAAAAAAATAGGATTCACTCGATGAAACATGGCTCACAGGTACAGCAAGCAATTACACCTCAGATGCGAAATATGCCTGGTTTAAACATCACACAGCACCCCAATGCTGCCACATTGTCCATGTGTAAGCACGGTTTTTCCCCCTCTAGAAAGAGGCTAAATGCCCTGACCATTTCACACAGCTACGGCACTCAAGTGGATGTTCCATTAATGAAAGAGCATCAACCCCTGCTGACTTATATTCCTCCCATCCCCACCGGTCCCCCTTCACTCCACACGGACTGTAGAGTTAATAAAAAAAACGATGACGAACAGGATGCACATGTCACAATAAAGGTGTAAGATGATCAACTCATATGATGTGCCTCAGGGGGCGTGTCACTGCCCATGAGGGGTATAAAGCAGACACCCCTGGTATGACAGAGGGAGAAAAACACAGAGAGAAAGAGGGAATTTCCTCTGACAAACCCTAAATCAAAAAAACTCTATGAGATGGATGAATTTATTTCATCTCACCAAATGTCACGACTTCCTCAGCCCTACTGCATAGTCTTGAAAGATAGGCATACTTCAAATCTCTGTCAGATTTCCCGGAAGCGACTGTACGAACATGAATCTAGGTCTACGTGCGGAAAAGTTACGTGGCAGGAATTTCAAGAAATGTGTGAGAATTTGTAGGGAAGGGGAAATGTTCACAACATGCCTATGGGACCTCTGCAGTGCAAACACTGAAGAAAGTATGTTTGTGTAGACTAATCACAAATGAGCTCCAAAATGTCATCTGAGAGGCGAAGAGCAGAGAGCATGTCAAAATGAAATTATCGATAAAGCAAGAGTGAGATGAAAGGTTTGGCCTTTCTGCTTCTAAAGACTGACAGGGGTTAACTCGGCAAAGAAACGTAAAGTGTCTACGTAGCGGCGCGATGCGTTTACTCCTGAATGCACACACAAGAACGCATGGCACTGAACCACCGCTGGAAATCGCATGCGTATGATACGGGACGTTCAAAGCACCCAACACAAGTGGGATGAAATATGTTGTGCTTTGTGTTGTAGCTCCCGTCCCCTGTATCTCTTCGTATGTCCTTCATCTAGGGTTCCCCCTGGATGATCGGTAGTTGTTTGTCCAGCTCTCTGTAATTTATCTGACTGATTTACTGCCATATAGTACTGTCACTGAATAACGATTGATAGGCACTCTTTCAATTCAGGTGGAACAGATGTTTAATGCAATTATTTACATACTGTCTGAATGATCCTCCTTATTATATCTCCCACCCCCCCTCCCCAATATATTCAAATATGACCATGTAGTAACAATATTAAAGTACAATGAACTCGATTAGTCATTTTTTTTTATGAGAGTTCTGCTCGGTACAGCAGAATGATATTTAATCAACTCAGCAATTCAGTTTTTATCCCATGCTGACAATTATCATGTTTTTCCCCACGATAGGGATATTGATTAGCTTCAAATTATCACTGAAGATTAATTTGTCCTTTTTCGTTTTTGTTTTGCTTTTTTTGTAATAACTGTCTAATGGCACTGTTGTACACTGCACATTAAGAGCAATTTTCTGCAATAAGAATAGAATTAACATGCCCGCATCTGGACATCAAATTCAGTTAACCATTAGAATCAAATTTGGTTTCAGAGGCCACAATATGAAAATGACACAACTTTTTGTAGACTTTACGTTACCGATTTCCCTAGCATACAGTTTGTCCAATCACGGCCCCTAGCTTGGTTTGAAACTTTTCTTTGAAAACTTGAAGAGGATATGTGTTTAACTGACAAACCGCTTTATGTACTACTGTCTGGTAAACTTTGTGGTTTTGCCATTGTTTCGCTGACTTACAGTTTGCATTATTTCACAAATATAGAAATATACTCTACCTATAGATGCAGGTTGTTACACTGTTCACTACATTCCTAAGACTTTCAATGAAAATTTCCATCTAGTTTGTTAAATGCCAAATCCGAAATGTTCTTTTTCTTTCTTCGGCACAAATATAAACTGATGCTTTGCTCTGTGCTCTAGGCTCTCCTACTCAATGCGAATCTATCCAGTGATTAAAAATTTCATGGCTAGTGAGAGCAAGAAACCAAGGCTGCCAGTGTACTGAATTCTCTTGGCATCAAAAGCTGTGAAATATCTGCAAATTTCAATGGCTACTTTCACCATTTCTTGTTTGTAAGGCCATCATTTACATGGGATTTTTAGATATTTTCATGAAGCCCTCAATTTTGGTTCATCATTGGATTTTTGTGGCCTCTAGGTTTTGTTTTTGTTTTTTACTATGTTTTCTCCTCGAAGTGTCACCTCTGTTCTTCTGCGTGATAATTATTCTTAATTGCTACTCTCTAACATCGGGGATATATTAACAGCTGGTAGAAAGTAAGGGTTAATTAAACATTTAGTACAGCATCACTTTCGGCAGTGGAGCGGGGAATAGAACCCGGGGAGAGGGGAAATGTTTCTTTCTGTGTGTTAAAATCACATCCTTGGCCCAGGGTAACTTATTGTGCGGAAGTAATTTATACAAAGACTGCATGGTCTGACAAGAGAGAAAACCACAAGTGTGCAGTTATGTGATGTTTGGGCCAACTCACAGAGCTACTGAAGTTTGACAGACTGTCCCCAGAATCTTCAACTGCGCAGCAAGTGCCCAGACTCATAATGTATTTACATACTTAGTATACCGTTATTTGTCTGCTGTGTGTCAGTGTCTGAGAGTGTGCTTTCTGGTCTATGAACACACCAGCAATTAATTAACATTAGCAAACTTGACAGGGCTATCCAAATGAGTAATGCTGATGATGTTGATGGTACATCAGTAATTACAGACAATTACAATCAAACAGACTTGGTAGAAAAAATAAACCTAAAAAAGAAAGAAAATATAAATTAATTCAAGTTTAACAAAACACAAGGTGTTTAAAGAACTGGGTTTGAAGCACAGCTTTGAAACAGTCAATGACGGAAGGGCATTTGAACGTTGAGAACAGTATTCCAAGGAAGAAAGGCAATACCGTAAAGTTCCGTGTATAAGACGCACCCGTGTATAAGACGCACCCCTACTTTCGGACCTAAAATTTAAAAAAAAAAAAAAACACGAAAATTTCCACGCAAATATTGCGTGTGTCATACATATTATTTCAGCTCAAAATTTCCCTAGAATGCAGCATGTATTTGCTCTATTTTTCGTTTCCTTTTATATTTTCTTTTAACGGTATTCATCGGACATCGGCAAAATATGGACGTCGCAAAATGTGAGACTTGTCTCGGTACTCACTTGCTATTGTTTTGCCTTTCAATTGTGGTACATGTGTCATGCATATCGTACTCATGAGTGTACAGTACGATCTTTGCTGTCATGATAGCAGAGGGTCTCGCATATTGACGCATGTCAGACTGGAAGGTTCATCACGGAAAATAAGAAAAACATCAACAAGTGTAGCAGAGGGATCATACGGCAAGACGTACGGTGCGTACGGTAGTACACTCATGCACTACCAGTAACGTGTGTCTCTTGTACCATGCTTGTATGCACAGTGCTAGCCTTTTGCAAAAGGCAGCTCGCTATAATTTCAGCACACGCACACAGAGAGCAATGGACTTGCACACACAGCGCGCAACGGGCAAGCGCGCTTCGATCCGATCGCTGTGTGCACGCGAGTCCATTGCAAAAGCCTCTCTGCAGCTGCTGCCTTTGCCAAAGGCTTGCTAGCAAGCTACAGTGTAGCTATGCTATCCTACTGTGTAGCTGGCCTCGTGAAATGAAGAGCAAACGAACGACATGGATATGCATGCATGCTTCACACATCGTTTATATTTGCGGTGACATAGTGTCGATCCTATGGCCATATTGATACTAGTACATTGATAAGTTTTACGGTATCGATAATTTAGTAATGATACCTGTACATCGCGTATTCCAGCTACTAGGTTGGCTGTTGATAGCTTGGTAGACTGACATCGGTAGCATACAGCAGTGCTGTTACAGCTGTTGTCTATGGCCAGATTGATACATCGTTACTGCACAAGGCCGATGTAAGTTTATCTCGTACTTGCAGCTTTTGTGTGTGTCCAGATTGAAAGATCACTAATTTATCCGTAAGTTTTAGTGATTGCTTACCTTCCAAACGTCGATGGGCATACATGGCCCCAAGTTAGCCTTATAAAATTGGGTGTACATGACGGATTTTTTTCCATGATTCGACTGTACCCGTGTATACGACGCACCCCCAATTTTCAACGTTTTCCGACGAAAAAATAGTGCGTCTTATACACGGAACTTTACGGTAGTTGCAGAAGATGCCATCACAATGTACAATGTACAATATATCCAGTTAAGGTGAGGAGTTGATGGGAACATTGGCGAGAGGAAAGAGAACAGAGGAAAATAGATGGGCAATAACTGGCCACTTGAGCAATTTGCAGAGCATTTGACACACTGGCCTGCATACTTCTTCACAACTGAAAACTTATCATTTTGGTATGGCAGAGTCTGGCAACCAAAATAACACATCTCTACACTGCAGCTTTACAATGCCCATTTCCGGTAGCCCTGGATTACCACACAACAGCTGTGACATACAGACAATACTAGCATAATTCAGTGCCAGTATTTTGGTATTACAATGTACATACATGTTCACAATCCAGTAAATGCAATAATCCTATATAGGGGCATAATTTGAAAAGGATATCTATGGATAAGTCAGTGCAGATGGGGGGGGGGGGGGGGGGGGCTCGAGCGACGAGAAAGGGAGGGAGAGAGGGAGGGAGGGAGATTTAGCACACAATACACACAGTATATGTGTTGTTTGAAGGTTTGCATGGTGAAGTAAATGAGGAAGAAAGATTTGCGGTGACACCATGTGTATGTAGTCCTTAATCGGATCGCTGTTTGGCAGAAGAGCCTAGAAAGAGGAGAAACGAAGAGGGAAGCGACATGTGGGGGTTGTGAGGAGGGCAGAAAGTGAAGAGTGGGAGACAGTAATGGGCTAGAGGTTGAAGTTGCACTAGTGGAGACGGTAGAGAAAGGAACACAGAGAGTGGTAAGGAAGAATAGTGTGAGAATCAAGTAGGATGTTCGGACATCGTTAGAAGGGGAAAGATGAAATAGAAGGGAAGAGGAAGAGGAAGGAGTTGAATGTTGGAGAATCATGGAGATAGGGGAGAGCAGTAAAGATTCATGAAACCAAGAGAAGAAAAACGAAGTCGGCGAACAGTGTGGCTATGGAATGCGGAATCAATGGAGAAAGGACGAATAATCCCTCGAAGGAAGGGTAAGTAGAGGAGAGATGAGAATATGTTGATAGAAGGGAGATAGAGAGAGAGAGAGAGAGAGAGAGGCGGGGGGGGGGGGGGAAGAAAAGAAGTAGAAAAGAACAAATTGAAATTCAATACGTAAATCAGAGGGAGCTAGTATGGATCCTAGAATGAAATGCTGCTGAGAGGGAGAAAAAAAAAAAAAAAAAAACAATTGGAAAGGAAAATTGATGACAGTTAAGTCCTGAAAAGGTTCCTGTGGGAGAAAAGCAAAAATAAGAAATCAAAATGAGGTTAAAGTGTAGACCTGAGGAGAGAAGACAAGAGAAATAACCTGTGGAGAAACCCGGACTCCAATCTCCGGCCACGACCTACTAACAGCCAAGTTAGCTCTCACAGATATACTCCGCCATCAACACACTCCGAGAACAATAGAACGCATCAACGACCGCAACACTCCACCAACAGCCGACGCTCAGCTCGCCTGCGAGCCCGCCTCAACCGACCACTTCCATCTAGGTCCGCATTCTCCATATATAGCCCGCCTCTTCTCAGATCACGCTTCACTTCTGACGAAGGACAGTCAACCTGCCCGAAACGTCAAGTTCCTCGGTTCTCCTAGTTATTCTTATAACTAGATTTCTTGCGCTACTTTCACTAGCACCTTTACTCAGTGTTTCATTTCTCTTTCCTCTCTCTCTCTCTCTCTTACACTTTTGTCGTTTCTACACTACTTATCTTTTCTTTTCTTTTCTGTTCTCTTCTCTTCTTTCTTCTTTTTGTTTTATTTCTTCCTTCCATACAACCCAACGGTCCTTTTCAGGACCACTACTTAATTTACACATTTCTCCACAGGTTATTTCTCTTGTCTTCTCTCCTCAGGTCTACACTTTAACCTCATTTTGATTTCTTATTTTTGCTTTTCTCCCACAGGAACCTTTTCAGGACTTAACTGTCATCAATTTTCCTTTCCAATTGTTTTTTTTTTTTTTTCTCCCTCTCAGCAGCATTTCATTCTAGGATCCATACTAGCTCCCTCTGATTTACGTATTGAATTTCAATTTGTTCTTTTCTACTTCTTTTCTTCCCCCCCCCCCCCCCCCCCCCCGCCTCTCTCTCTCTCTCTCTCTCTCTATCTCCCTTCTATCAACATATTCTCATCTCTCCTCTACTTACCCTTCCTTCGAGGGATTATTCGTCCTTTCTCCATTGATTCCGCATTCCATAGCCACACTGTTCGCCGACTTCGTTTTTCTTCTCTTGGTTTCATGAATCTTTACTGCTCTCCCCTATCTCCATGATTCTCCAACATTCAACTCCTTCCTCTTCCTCTTCCCTTCTATTTCATCTTTCCCCTTCTAACGATGTCCGAACATCCTACTTGATTCTCACACTATTCTTCCTTACCACTCTCTGTGTTCCTTTCTCTACCGTCTCCACTAGTGCAACTTCAACCTCTAGCCCATTACTGTCTCCCACTCTTCACTTTCTGCCCTCCTCACAACCCCCACATGTCGCTTCCCTCTTCGTTTCTCCTCTTTCTAGGCTCTTCTGCCAAACAGCGATCCGATTAAGGACTACATACACATGGTGTCACCGCAAATCTTTCTTCCTCACACACAGTATAACATCTAGACCTATCTGTCAATCTCTGCCATTTAATGTATCTCCTAAACTAGCCTTTTCTTTTCTTCTTCTTCCTTTTGTCAAGTTCTACAATCATTCTGACCTCTGCATTTGGTCATTAAAACTGCTCAGGCAGGAAAGTCCCCCGCACAAACATAGACCATGAATTCATATCAGCCAGCCAGCCACCCAAAATCCACCACAAACCGATCATAAGCGCAATCCGCCTGCACAGAGTGGTGTTGACGAGAGAATGGTAGTACCAGAAGCCGACAGATACGATTTGTCGGATGCAATTAAATTCGGACTCTCGTCCAGTATCCCTTCACTGTGCTGAAGGCCGCTGCCCCACTCTCCCGTGCCACAATCCGGCGGCGAGCTGAGGGAAAGGCGTACATGACATTGACAAGCATGTAGCCCATCGATCCCAAGGCGTCACTGCCACCGGGCTCCCCCAGAGTACACACTGGCAAAGGGGGCCAAAAATCATTCAAAGAAATCAATACTGGATATTGTATGCTTATTGCAGAGCAATCATTGCCCAAACCAGCATCTCACGGTCAAAGTGAATAACAATGCCGCTTTTCCCCACATATACATTCAGTGTTACAAACCTCAAGGAAGTTTAATAAGCCTCATATTGCCCAATACCTAAATTGGCATACGGGTATCTTTTGCATTTCAAAAGGGCTACTTTGGTAAACAGAATTTACAGTACCACTTGTGGCACAACTCAGTGCAAGAAAGTCATCACATATTACTAGCTAACTAGAAAAGCACTCAGCACAGATCTCCACCAAGCAGCATATTTCCACAAAATTAATACAAGTTTGGATGCTTAAAATGGCCTTACCTCCCAGTGATAAAGAACCCTTTCCAGTTCTTCCACCTTAATTTTCCAGTTACGCCTAGAGCACACTCTCATTAATGTAAATATGCACATCTCAAATACATGCAGCTTGAATTCCCTAAACTTGTAGACTCCATTTGCCAAAAAGAAAGAATCCTTCCAAACGTTTGAGCAGAATATGCGAAGTTGGCACGCTGTCGACTGAGTCCGACGTGTGAACGTGGCGCATAAAGAGTTAATCATTTGCTGTATCAATTAAATCATTCTCCTGTAAATTTCATCCAAATCCATTCACAACTTTTGCAAAGAGACAGACAGACAGACAAAGAAACAAACGCCAGCAAAAAGATAAGCTCCTTGGTGGAGGTGACTTCTTTCCTCGATAGAGAATATGTTACAGAAGAATCTTTACATCCAAATTCTCATGTCATTGCATTGTACCTCCAAAAGAGCAGCAGTAGAAGAAACAGTCACATACAGAAATTGGCTTGTAAATGATAGCTTACAACATGAGCTCTGTAGCATTATGCATACAGAAACAACACGAAATGCATCCATGGAATAAATTGACAAGTACAGAATACCAATACATATTGCCTTTATTGTGAACACTTCTCCATCGGGTGTGATAAAGAGAGTCTTTCTATCTAAATTGAGAGTCTACTTGTCAGTGTAATTATAGGAGTGTCATAACTGTGACAGTGTCAGCCAAGTCAACTCAGAGTTTGAGTTTACTGGCAGCCTATGGGCATCTCAAATTAATCTATTAAGAAGTTTCCATTTGTGTCAATTATATATACAATTTATATTTTACAATTGATACATTTTGTCCTTACATATACAACTTCGTCTTTATCTACAATGTACATGTCAGTCTCTATAAGACAAGCAAAGCGACGTAACAGATATCTACATAATGTTGTTTGGGGATTCAAATGGGACATTTTTATGACAAACTCATAAGTAATCCCTTTTCCATCTTTTTTTTTCCAAGCATAAATTGAAAACACAAAATAGAGGGATGCTGTGTCCTTTAAATCCATGCATAAACGTAGTATGAACAGGTATGGCTCCTCAGGCCTAGAAAGGTATACGTACACGTGTAATTTCACAGAGGTAGTATATCCCCCCTCCCTTTTATATGAGAGAAGATAGTCTATCATCAAACCCTTTTGGTGCCGGGGACTTTGGACAGTGTGTACAATGCTATCAGGTCTTCTGCACCCATCGGCAATGAAAGCACACAAAAAGTTAAACAATATACCTGTACATAATGTACCAAAACCATTATACACTATGACTGATTAATGTATTTTATGACATAATTTATGTTCTTACAAAGAGTATGGCTGAAGCATGACAGGTTGTATGCACAAAGCTCTAGATCAACACTGCCCAGTATTCTGCATGCTCATTTGCCTGCAATTATGTTACAGCGAGTACTTTTTCTAAAACATTTTTTTCGCATTTTATTAGCGATAACGAGACAATATTGCTTTTTCATGTTGCTCTCATCACGCGGCCCTAATTTTGCCTGATAAATCCCATACCCCTACAGCGGGTCAACAGTTAGGAAAGAAGTGCATTTTATAAGCCTCTCAATGCTCCTGCTAATGCCTTAATAGTCTGCATTTTTCAGACATTGAACATGGCACATTTCTGTGACATGAGCAATGCGTTGCCAGCATAAATCTTATCTATGTCAAGAGCGCTGTTAGCTTGAGACCGAAGCCCTTAAATGGTGTATTGGTAGTGAAACGGTATCTTGCATCCATCTTGAACAACTTGTAAGCCTCATTCTGCATGGTTCATTTGAACAATTCCCGAAAAAAATACCATGTAAATCCTGTTGACAAGTAGACACTAAAGAACTTGTTTCACACTATAGACTACAATGCACTAACACAGATATGGGGATTTGGGACTAGTATTTCATTTAGTGCAATTATGTTTTGTTTACTCATGGATTCATGTTAAGCTTTAACAGGTTTGCAAGCTACTAGTCTTAACAGCATTTCCTGAAATAAACCAAAAAAACTGCATACATAGTACACTATCTTAAAATCAACTGCAATTGCAGTTTTTTTTAAGAAGTGTAATTTTTGTCCAATCTGGTGATAGATCTAGAACAACTTTCCAGCTTCAGAAACTGTAAAATAGACTGAATAATGCAGACATATTTCCATTGGATTTGGGTGTTTCTAGACACAGGACATTCCACTCATAGCACAGACTACATCAGTTTACTACTGTGTGAGTTCTGCTGCTAATCACATTAAAGCTCATTCCACAGTCTACCTCATGCATAATTTTCAACTCACTCTATCTTTCCCATTCCCCCCTCCCCCGTGTAAAATGGCACCATGTATCCCCCCCCCCCACACACACACACACACACACCTTAGAAAACAAGAATCTACTTGTGAATCTTTAAAAAAAATCAAAAAAGAAAAGCTGCATTATGATTTTCCTAGGTCACAATTAATAGTCAAATTTTCATGACTGATACAAATTTCCATGATGAAACTGTTTGGGTCTTTTTTTTTTTCACGTGACTGGGTGATTACAGTTTTCATTACTTGGTGATTTACTGTTGTACAAAAGTGGCCAAGTACAGAAATATGACAAATTGGCCTTCATTTTTAGGCATCTTTATGTGATTTTAAGAACTTCCATTATCATCAGTTGGATGTTTCTCACCCATGCATGTTAGTTTTGATCTTTTTTTAGTCATCTTTATGGTACACTCTAACTGTGGATGATATGTTACATATAAATGTAAGCAAAATATCTTTTACCAAATGTTGTACAAATTCAAAATCTAGATTAAAAATCTCACACAGGGAAATTCTACAGCATCTTGAAGCTTTAGCATCACAAACTGTCACCTAGAGTTTTAGTATGTCACAATGTCAGTCCTCACTGCCAACAAGTACCAACATGCAATCTACATGTATATTTTCCATCATATCAAAAAAGACATGTCAAGTACCATAATATATATAGTGATTGTCTGTAAAATACTCCAGGAAATTATTAGCTGCATACCTCTAGAGCATCACTTCATTGTACAACATTCAGGAGGAATGATGCATCAGTGGAATGCCTCAAGTGGTAGATAAATCAGCCCTGTCTTCAACATAGACAGCTGCACTCTACAACTGAGTAGAGTCTGTTTCCACAGACGTAAAGTAGTCTACTATGTGTAGCTCGTCCCACGAACATCACCGACAGAAATTTGCTATAGAAACCGCTGCACGGCCATGTGCGCATCGAAAACCATGCAACCGAAAATAGCGAGGACTTTATCAGGCCTTAATTACTCCCAATTTGCTAAGAAAATCGCATTAATTTTGCTCAGAAGGAAATAACGCTCGAAAGGCCTACCAGCAGAAAATCATAGTAACAAGACTTGGCATCATGATTACAAATTAATGAGGTAATGAATAATCCAGAAAGGCAAAGAAATAGTCACACAACTATTTAATATGGAACAATGCACTGTGGTATCACAACCAAACATACACTTGCCAGAGCATTTGAAGATCAGATCCTTAAATGCAGTTCTCACATTTCTTGAAAAATCCATTGTTGAATGCAGTGCATAGTTTGTTTTTGTTGTTTACTTGTATGCATGTACTCTTGACTTTTGTTCAGTATTTACTTGCATACTAAAGACACATTGGTCACAGTCACATAAATTACACAGCCACTTTTTGTTTGTTTGTTTTTTGTCTTTTAGTTCTTTACATTGCTTCATAGTTTCTGATATTCAGACAGATGTTTATATCATTTGTTACTCTGTTTAATCTGATGCTATTTCACTGCTTTTTGCTCCTTGAATAAACTTGCTTGCTGGGTTTATCATACTTTGATGTCACACTTTTACAGTGTGCTTTCGTGTTGCTAATATTCATATATGATACACAGAGCTCTTTTGATTTAACTGTACTAATATCATAGGAACTGCCATTCATTGTATACTTGCCCAACAATTTGTAAGCTGCTGTGATATGCCTGCATAATGAAAAGCACTTGATAAAAACATAACTTATTACTATCATTTGACCATTTTCATCATCACTGCAAGTAATTCCTCTTTCACCTTTAAATGATGTGTCTGGAGAAAATGAGCTATTATAACTAAATAAATGAAATAAATAAATAAATAAATAAATAAATAAATAAATAAATAAATAAAAAAACAAATAAGCAAGTACGTATGAAAGTACCTAAGTAAGTAAATAAATAAATAAATACTGTAAAACATGATATATTTGCGGCACGAAATTTTCGCGAATTGGAGCCGACGGCCTTTTTCGTGGTAAGAAATTTTCGCGAATTGCCACTTGCGTTCAATGCATATAGTGTAGATAAGAAATTTTGCGTGCACTTTAATTTCGCGCATCTTGGCGCTCGCGAAATTCGCAAAATCAAAATGCACGCAAACATTCATCGTGTACAGTAGATACATACATACATACAGACAGACATACATACATAGGCCTACATAAATAAATAAATAAATAAATGTACTTATTCTTGTTCAGGATAATAGATGTTATACAACTACAAAAAAATTGGGAGAAATATTAAAAAAAAATAGTATATATGAGTTTTGATCACATATTAACTTAGCGCTCTATTAGGTATTTAAAGTAAAATAAGAATTATGACACATTCACTTCAGCAGAAATACCTACAATTTTCTTGAATTAAAAAGGAAGGTGATGAATCTTTCTCTTGCATAATGGGTACAGACACAATGGTATTAATATATATTTCATTAGACAGCTGCTGTAATAAATGCCAAATATTAAATGTTACAATGCCATGTAAATGAATATATATGTTTTTACAAATCCCGCGTACACTTGCATTGATGTGATCTGGCCACAATTACTTCTCTCCTTTCTGATTAACTTTGGAAATTTAAATCTAAACATATATCATTCTTGTCATGTACCATACTGTTCAAGTCTTACAAATTATGATAGACTCTCAAAATCATGGAAAGATGTAGGAACGAGCCTGTGAATTTAATACTCATAAATAGTCAACCAACAATTATCAAAGTTTTCAAAACCTTTTAAAAAACTATTTGCGACTTGGGCTTTTGTATGTTTGCTTTTTTGTCAGCAGGTACAGTATATTGCAATCTTGAGGTTTCTTAAAGGGCTAGGGCACAAAAATTTTAAAGAACAGTTTTGTAGAGATATGACAACGTCTTTTGCCATGCTGTGCGTACTTTGTATCCTAAGTGATGGTTCAGGCAGAAGATGGAAATCAAAGAAGTGGCCGACGGCATCTTTAGTGTAGAATCTATCGCTTATTGCTCTATAAAGGTTCAATTATGAATTTCAGGTAACGTTTAAAAAGGCCGATAATTTAGTGTCATAAAAAATTCAAGAGAAGTGCTCACGATCGCAAAGTTGGGTTCCCTAAAACTCTATTTCATCTTTAAGCAGAAATTGGCCCATTTCATATCAACTCCCCTGATCACATTTTAGAAATGAGTACCACCATCACCAAATAAACTTGTTGTGGAATCACACCGAACACAATCTATGTTTTACACTACACTTTAGGTCAGCAAAAGGGGCTAGTGTTGATGTAGAATGTTTCCATGTGACACTCATTCTTAGACTGGATCAAACTTTTAAAGTGCAAAGTGGGTATTTAAACTTTCATCTCATCAAGACAGAGTAGTGACATATATCTGGCCGTCTCTGATTACATGATTCTTTGCCAGAATAAGTTCATCTCTTTACTTTGATCATTGTGTTGTTCTCTTTCCCTTTTTTTTTCTCAAATACACACATATAACACACATGTAAAAACATAGTCATACCAACCCATACAGTCTCCATTCCCTTCCCCTAAACACATTCACTGTACACACTCACTCACTTCCATACTGTTTCTGCTGCTCACCCAGTTCTTACATAGTAGATATAAAGGCGCCTTAAGTAAACAGAGCATCATCGCTATTACACCGGATGAATACAATTACTATTTCCATGTGAACAGGTCTTGTCTAAATTACCTTACCACCTGCCACCCTCGCTACACATTCTCAATAATTCAAGTGATGGCTGCACCATGAACTTTCAGATGTCAAGAGTAAAGCGCCGATGACAATAAATGGCCGAGTCAATGCAGGACAATGAGTTCACTTAAAGGTAGAAGCCCCCTGTCAATAGTCTTGTCAATTCCAGTCAAGTCTTGAGGCAAAAGGGCACTATGTAATTAGAGCTATAAAAGGAGTACAGTTTTTAGGTAGTTAAAAGTTTGTGCCTCTCTCTCTGCAACCCTGAATGTTAGATCTCTTTCATAAGCATGGTATATTGTGCAGGTACAATGTACGTAATTCAGACCTTTCCTCAGAATAAAACTGGAGACTTCTTTGTGACGGAGGGGGAAACAATACAACAATTCCAGTGAATCTAGTTGGACATGAAAAAATTTTCACCACTACTCTCGGTTTAAAAAAAAAAAAAAAAAATGGAGGAGCATATTCTCAAATGGCATGGGGTTAGTTTTTCATTTCTTTTTGAAAAACTTCAAGATGTATTAATACTGTAAGGCTTCTTACACGATGTTGGGACACATCATTTTTTTTACCACGCAAAAATTTAGGACATTTGCAAAAGGGATACATGGCCTTCAATTCCTGGTTCAGCTATGATAGCTAGACAGGGTCTCCTGATTTGTATTATTTGTAATTGTTACAGACATCATCTGCACGCTTCAAGGGTTAACGTCCCCTCTTTAGCAATAGGTTAATTGATCAATAATGTGATCAATTTATCAACATG
This sequence comes from Diadema antillarum, assembly GCF_040938485.1. Taxonomy (NCBI): domain Eukaryota; kingdom Metazoa; phylum Echinodermata; class Echinoidea; order Diadematoida; family Diadematidae; genus Diadema; species Diadema antillarum. The sequence continues at coordinate 140,443 of NW_027272643.1, read as the reverse complement.
ATCCAACATTCCTGAGCACTGTCACTGCACAGAAGAGCTATGGTACGTGATGAATTCTGACACATTTCGTACATCAGCAGTTTAGAAAATATGGCATTAAAGGGACACATTTTACTATTGTCACAAAGTAAATTCAAAACACAGTACACAAGAAACAAATGATGCAAGCAACTCGGAACAGACCGCTCGCATACAAAACCTTTGAAGGGGAAAATATTGTAAGTACAGCTGTAGTCAGTTTTGACCAATCATACGGCATGGAACAATATCATGGAAATCCATCAGAAACAACAAAGATACATTCTACATTAATTGTAGTAAGCCCCAAAAAACAAAAAACATTAAATACAAGGATGAATAAATAAAAGGATCATTAACTGCATTTGAAATGTCATCAATCAAATGACTACAGTGACTGTCTACAGTATGAATCATAGTCTCTGCTTGCTCATTTAATGCAATGCATGGTGCATGCAACAGGAAAGCGCATTTTCAAACCTTATTCAAGTTGCATGATGTGTACACCTTATCTCAGGCCATTCCAGAAGCTTAGCTTCTCTCAGCAGAGAAGAGTACACTGTGCTTTTCAACAAAGAAAATAGCTCCCACAATGAATAACATCCTCTTGCTTTTCGCTCCTCTTCCTCCCTGCCTCCCCCCCCCCCCCTCTATCTCTCTCTCTTTCTCACCATCCATCAATGCATTTTAACTGTACACACCCTTTAAGTGGTTGCAAACACAACAAGGAAACACATGTACCACTGAAATGAAATATTCATGCCTGTACTCCACTAATAGAGTTAGACTTGATGCTGAGTTGAGACTGACCTCAACATGACTTTTTAAGGGGCAGGAAGTCATTCCTGTATCAACAGGCTAGCATTAGCAGCTTGCGACATATTTCCCTTTGGGCAGTTGGGGAATCAATATACAGGAAACACGAATAGATACACTGACAATACTAGTTTCATTTTGTTGAAAACTCACTTAAAACCACAGCATCATATCTTATTCCATTAGCTGAATATAGATAATGTTCACTTGTTTGTGTGTTATTACTGAAAATATATGGTTATTAGTAGCAAAAATAGTGGATGGATTAGTTGTTAAATGGTGCTGCAAACCAGTGTGAAAGAAACATTCAGTTTACTGGGTGAAGGATACAATGGAATAACACGTCCTCACTGGGGTGACAAAACCTTTCACATCAAATTTTGGTAAAAATTGCGGGAGTAATCGCCAGAGAATCGGCTAAGTGATGTCCAGTCCATATCCTAGCTGTCTTAGCCCCAAAATGAATACACCACGACATGTCAAAGGAAAGACAATCCCATTTCTTATGGTGCTTTGGCTGCCACATTTTTTTGTTTTTGTTTTTCTCCTGAACATTTGACATTTTTCAGATACGAGGTTTCGTCGCCCTAACAGCGATGAGCTGTCAATCAAGACATGCATGAAATGTTTAATGTTAAAAGTGGTGCATGAAGACACAAATGATTTCCCAAGTCACATGACTGCAAAAAGGGATGCATGCTTGCCTTACTGAAAAGTCATTAAGAGCATAAAATATCATATTTGAAATCACATTTAAGATTAAAATGCTGTATCTTGACTGGCTGATTGTGGTTGGTGGTTAGATTTGATAAGTATCAAGTTAACAGGACTCTTCATCAAGAAGGGTCTGGAATTATTCCTTTTTGATAGAAGCAAAGAACAATTGAAAACATTAAATTACAACAGAGCAGTTAGACTGAAGCATAGCATACAAACCAATTCAAGCTCAAACAACATTTCAAAGGAATTAATCAATGGAGCAGAATAACACAGAACACAACGATTTACACAATGCAAGACGTCTCGTCATGTGCAAGAACATTAAACTTTATTACTTTATTCACTAGTCATTTGTAATGATCTTTAGTCTAGTTGTGCATGTTTCTATCACCCCCCCCCCCATATATATGGAAATTTCTGTTGCTTTTGATTCTGCAGAATCATAAAATTCTCTTGAGCATATTTGTGTTACTTGATTTATTAGAGAGAGAAAAAAAGCCAGAGTGATTCAGGAAGAAATGCATTGTGAATCAAGCTGCCAATACTGACAGATGTAAAACAAGATGATTTGCCAACGTTAGCTTTGGTTGTGGAACTGAATACACAAGCAAATCAACTTCATAACCAAAGCAAAACCAAAACAAAAGCAAAAAAGCAAAATTAAAAATCAAATCCAGCAATCTAAAGTAGAAGTCCTACCTTCTACAAGAGACTTACAGTTTTGTATATAAAAACGTGTCTATGAGCTTGGGCTTGCTGATTCTGCATCTGCCTCTTCCTTCCCTTCAGCATATTTTGTGCTGTCTGCTGGACTCTCCACTTCAGCAAATGCTCCCGTTTCAGCTGTTGAATCAGTTCCAGAAATAACCTCTTGGTTTTTCCCTGCAGCCTCCACAACTGCAGTCGAATCCTCACTCTGTTGCTCGACGTTTTCCACTTCTTGAACATCTTTTCCCGACTCTTCATTTTTGTTTTCATGATTATTCTCCTCCAATTTCTCTTCCTTATCTTGGACGCTGTTTGTTACTAACTCTGCAGCACTTTGACATCCTAAATCCTGCTTGGCACCCTCTTGACTTTCCGCCTGCTTTTCGTCCAGGCTTCCACTATCTCCTTGAACCTGTCCGAGATTGTCAGATCCTTCCTGTGATGTTCTCTGAGCATCCTCCAAATCAGCAGCAGCTTCCTCAGTCTCTGCCCCTGGTGCAGATGTTGGCACCTCCTGATCCATGTTTGATCCTGTGTGGTCCTGGACTTCAGCCACGACTTCAGCCTCTTCAACTTTGGGGTCACTGACTGTTAGGCCATCTTCTCTCTCGGATGCATTTGCTGTATTGGAGACTGCTTCCTCAGGTGTGACCTCTTCTTCATTCACATTTCCAATTGCAGCATCCTCCTTCTGCAACTCCAAGCCGCTTCCTGTCAGGTCTGGCTCCCCACCAGACTTGCCTGTCTGCCCCTCCATCCCTGCATCTACACCCTGTATGGGGCCAACTTGGCTTGATCTACTTTCGCCCTTTATGAGGGAGTCCCCTTCTTCAACGTTCTTGGCAGAAGCAGACCCTAGGCTGTGCTTGGATGCGACGACACTGCCACCAGCAGAACCAGCACTTGGCTTCTTTTCAGCATCTCTCTCCTCCTGGACTGCAGTCTGATTTACCTCTTCATCCGCTGCCGAAGGGTAATCATCGCTGGGGCCATCTCCACTCTGGTTATCCTCAGAGAGCTGAACTGCCTCTTGGCCCATTTCTTCACTATCATCTTCAGCTTTGATTGTGACTTCTTCACCCTTCGAGGGGACTTCTCCACTTTCTGTTGCGACAGTCTGCTCTTCAGGGTTTGCAACATTCTCAGCGACTTGACATCCACTTCCGTCTTGATCATCTGTGGTGACTGTGGGGTCTGTACAACTTTCTTCCTCCTTGCCTCCTTCTGTGGATCTTGTTTGGTCTGTAGAGCTACCTTCATCATTGACAACTCCCTCCTCTGAGATTCCATGATTTGAGGACTTGGGTTGATCTGCAGCACTTTCCTCTTCCTTGGCACCCCCCACATCTGGGATTCCTTGTTCTGAAGGGATTATTTGTTCTGTACCACTCATACTATCCTTGACAACTTCAACACCTGGCATTCCCTGATCTGCAGAGATAGTTTGATCTGTACCACTCTCATTATCCCTGACATGTCCCTCATCTTGTTCTGTTGCATGATCTCTACTGCTTTCATCGTCATTTGTAACTCCTTGATCTGCAGGGCTTGCATCTTCTTGGACACCTTCCACATCTGCAAGTTCCTGCTCTGCAGATACAGGCTGATCAGTATCCATGACACCCTCCTCTTCAGGAACCTCTTCAGGATCTGCAATATCCCTTTGATCCGATGCGCTCCTGCTCTCCTGGACATCTGTGGTCTCTGTCACTCCTTGGCCATCTGTAGTGACATTCTCTTCTGCTGCTATTGCATCTTGTCCATCTTTTTCCGAAACCCTGCTGGCAGAGGGTGTGACCAGATCTGCCTTACTCGCTGAAATAGCATCATCGGTTGCAGCTTGCTCAAGGTCTTCTTGACCAGTCTGTGGGGCTTCCTTGCTATTTTCAAGTGATGCCGATGCAGAGCTGACTCTTGGTGCCTCAATCTGAGTCTCTTCATTTGCACCACTTGTCACTGCGTGCAAATCATCGCTCTGTAATCTGGCATCCGATTGGGCATTTACATCCTGTGCCGAGCGTGAGGGGGCTTGGGACGGGGATGACGAGGGTGCACCCTCTGGGGCAGAGACAGTGCTGGGAGACAAAGTAGGCTGACAGAAAAAGTGTGCAACAGTAGGAGGGAACAGAATAGACGGATACATTGAGAAGATGTGCAGACAAGCAGCATACAGAGAGCACAGATTGGCATACAACGGAGAATGGCAACAACAAAGGATTGGGGTCACACATAACACACAGGACATATCTAGGTGAAGTGATAAAAGAAGATACTTGAGGACATTAATCATGACAAAAGAATTAAGCATCCACATGTCAATAGGATAACATAAATGTGCAGAGGTGGACTTAGACAATCATCACTAAAATAACACAAATGAGGTATAGTTGCACTACGAGAGCACACACTACATGGATGACAAAATACGTGGAGGGCAAACCATGTACACCAGAGAGTCAATTGTGTAATCTTGCATAGTAATAAACTGAAAGAATCAGTTTGAAGGTATAATTGATAAAATGCAAAATAGGGTAACTACATGAATATATATTTTGTGAAATGACAGCTGGGACTTGAATGCATTCATGTGTAGATTGTGTATGGTATGACAATGTTTAATTATTCATTAATCAATTATGGCTTTACCATATAGATTAACCGCTCCTAAATACTTCTGCAGATTGAAATTTTATTTGTATGAGGGCACATGCAGAATACACTTTTTTTTTCTGCCCAAACACCACACAACTGGGTTGACTGTGGTCTGTTTCACACAGTATCAGTATTTCTAAATGTCAAAATGTAATATGAATGTGATATGAATCTAACGATTGATAATGTGATGTGCAGTGTTGCAGATGCAGTTTAGTTGCATAATATCCTGAAGGGATGTATGCAATGATGTCTGACTGAATTACAAGATTATTCTGAGCTCAGGACCGTCTGTGCCTATCTATGCCTTCTGTGCTTAGTTTGACCAAGTGAGGGCGCTGCCACAAAAAAAGAAAATCTCACCTGTTACCCTGGCTACAGAGTGATGGACAAACACACTACAAGCATGGACTGCCCCATAGCTCTCATACTCTTTGCTAGCCAAAACTGTGCAGTAATCAGCTCAGTGTATAAAGTCATACAACCAGGTTTGCGTGGATAATTTTAATATTAACATGCACTGCACTGGTTGACCTATTTTGAATTACCATGAAAAGATAGCAGAAGAATGCAAAGTCTAAAGCAAAATATATAATGCTGAATGACTTAATGATGTGTAAAGCTTTTGGTTAACTTGGATTTCATTTGTAAAGTCAATGGCATGACCAAAGTTACAGTTTGTGAATGTTTTTGAGTGCACATATTTATCTAAATAAAAATTTAAGTACTATTGAATTACTAGTCTCTTGAAAAAAAAAGGTAGTTGTGTGTCAGTCAGAATTCAGATTGTAATTGAAACACCCAGATTTATAGCTAATTGTACAACTTAGAAAAGTTCCTTCAAAACACAAAGGAGATGAAATTTCTGGTTTGTTATGAAACATATTTTATGGCATTTGGTTATGATTACAGTGATGATACACACATGATGCATGTTGATAAGTAAGAGATAGGGACTCAGTTTACAGTCAAAGGAATTTTCTTTGTTTGCATTACAGGAATTCCTTTTTGTCCAATCATATATGTGCATATACCTCACAGCAGGAGATGCTGGAGATAAGCGAATAGTGAGCAAGATTTTCCAGAATTAATAGGTTTAGTGAGGAGGGAAGCTGAAAGTTAGTGCATCCAATATTACAGTCATTATAATGTGCTTGACTGAGAATTATGCTGTGAGAGAATACTGTAAAAGTGGATATTTTCGCGCGAATAATTTTTTGCACTCGGCGGGGTTAGAAGAGTTTCGCGTGTTTTTAATTCGGCGGAATCAAGACGTCAACTAGGGAGTACTAACTTGTTAACGTTAACGGTTAGTACCTAGGTACTGGAACATATTGCAAGCAAAAATATTCGCGTGCATTTATTTTCGCGCTAGTTTCTGGTTGCGCGAAATGCGCGAAAATTTCTATTAACACCGCGAAAATTTCCACTTTTACAGTAGATTATTGAGTCAGAGGGGATGTAGTGATGGAGTTTACTCCGTGAAGCACACAGCAAATTGTGAAGACATTAATTAATGAGAGTAATGTCCTACCTTTCAGTGTACAATATATTTATCTTTACGGCGCAGCTTCCTGTAGGGAGAGTTGTGAATATTTCATTGGGTGAATTATGAATAGAATGAATGTTCCTAGCATTCTGACAATCACAAAGTGTAGCATTTTGGAACATAGTCCAAACATTATCTGAACATGGAGCATAATCATTATGCTGAACTGTTTCTGTTGGTTATGAAAATTTTCTATCAAAGTGCAGTGTCACACACAAGAGATGTCAAAAAATATATGTTTTTGTGAGGTTATGGCAGGTGTACAATAATCTCAACAAAGTTTGTACACAAATACTGTGTATTACTGATGTTCAATTCTTTATGTAGAAATTATAGCCTTTCACACTGTATGTGGAAAATGCATCTATGCCTCTGTTATTTCATCATATCACGAGCACATCAGTGTGCTGTACTTGCAATTGGAGTGTGATAAGGCAATTGTTGCAAATGTGGCTTTATTTAGAATTTTATAGTAAGGTCACATGATCAGTAAAGGTCATATGATATGTTGTTATTTGGTATGGCAACGAGCGCGAACTTTAACACTGTTTCATAGTAAATTGTATGATTTCATGAATCTTAGAATGGGGTATACAGATATCATGCATTCCACACCATGGACAAGGGAAAAGAACTTGAACACTGCGAGTGTCTAGCTTACTTGTCCTTGTGTGTCTTCTGCTGTTTGTTCTGCTGCCTGCTCCTCTGCCTTAGGTGCTTCTTCCTTTGGTGCCTCCTCCTGTGGTGCATCTTCTTTTGGTGCTTCTTCTGCCGGTGCCTCTCCCTCACCAGTCGGTGCATCCCCGTCGGCCTTGGGGGCTTCCTCAGCTGGCGTCTGGTCCGAGCCCTCCGCCGGTGGGGCGTCAGCCTCAGCCTGCTGGGCGGCTGGCTCTGCCTCTGCCTCTGCAGCGGGCGCCGCTGGTTCCGCCTCAGCTTCCTTCGGTGCCTCTCCCTCAGCCTGCGGCGTTTCTTCTTCTGCCTTTGTCTCTTCTGCTGCTGCAGCTGGGGCCTCTGCCTCTCCGGTGGGTGCTTCGCCGGGAGCTGGGGTGGCGTCACCAGCGGGCGCTGCCTGCTCTCCGCCAACAGACCCTGCCTCTGACTTGCTCTCCTTCATTTGTTTTCTAGCCATCATTCCCTGAGGAAAAAAAAAAAATGATGCAAACCACAGTAAGTTTACAGGAAAATCCCTGGATAACCCAGGTAAGCAGCTTTTTAAACTGTCATTCTGATATCTTCGTTACAACTTGATTACATTTGCATTGCAGGTGTTCTGCAGCAGGATCCACTGCTTTTCCCCAAGAACTATTTAAGCAGGAAGCTTACTAGCCATTAATAGAATCAATACCTTTTGAAGTGGAATGAAGTGACGGTGTGATCTGTTTGGGATTTTTTCCTTCTTTCTTTCTCATTAGCTGTCTCACTTTTGGTTGGGTTGGTAGAGACATCTGAAAGTGTGCATTATGCTGCTTAAACAAGGCCAAATCTTTTTGTAGCCATCAGATGTCGTTGCTGTTAATTCAATGAATTCAATGCTTTGATATTGTACATTGAAACCACTCTGTTATCAATCTATATTGTCATGTGCCCTTTTATTAATAGTATCTGCAAATCATGCTTATAACCATTAATCCATTGCTTAGATAATTCTGAAAACAACACAGTCTTGGCTGGAATTCTGGCTTTCCACTGGGAAATTGGTTAAGCAATGGTTGCATGAAAGTTCACATCATAATGCTCACCTTGAAACCAGCTTGAATCTTGACGGCAGCATCCTTCACGTCGGGGTCATCTAAGTCGATGTCGACGACCTCCTCATCCTCGGCTTTCTTGGTCTCTTCAGCAGCTGGGGCGGCCTCCTCTGCCTGAGCCTCCTCTGCCTTGGGGGCCTGAAACAGAACCAAAGGTAGGACCATTGAGATGAGCTCATTTACCCATCATTCAGCTGTCCACATTTGCTGCCCAGACTTGTTACTTTTGCGAGGGATACTACATACTGTTCATTCCGTCACCGTGGATTTCTCCATTGCAAATCTAACCCCTTGCAACTGATTGACAAGTTGTCCTACATCGACGTAGACAGGCAGTGATTATTAAGTGTTATAGTAGTAGCCATGATTAAAAAAAAAATTGAAAAAAAAAATCATGGGCATGAATCTAACCCCTGTCAAAATATCATGTGTGCGAAATATATGGGGGTATTCTGTTGTCTGATCTTAATACTCTTTGGTTTTGGAAAGCCACTTTCTGACTCACAACATAGGAGTACAACATGGCAGTGCAATATTCTAAGAGCTGAAAAGGCATACTTTTGTGGAAGAACAGTATTTTCACCTTTTCTGCAACAGACATGTGCAGTATTACAATTTAGGAAACAAAGTATTTTTCATGAAATCTACAGTAGGTCTTGGCAAGAAAGAGTACAAAAATACTGCTAAAGGTAACAGTCAGCATCTCTGCATAGGACATGCGTCTTTGAAGCAAAAAGCAGTTGGGCTTCCACATACCTCAGCTGCTTCCGTGGTCTCAGCCTCGGCTGGTTTTGCCTCCGTCTCCTGGGCTGCCTCGGCCTCCGGTGCTGCGGCCTCGCCGGACTCAGCAGGAGCTGCCGGTGTCTCTCCACCTTCTTCCGTCTTGTCCTTCGCACTCTTCCGTGCCATCATGCCCTTGAAGCCCGCCTGGATCTTGATGGCAGCCTTCTCGACCTCGGGATCTTCCAGATCGATGTCGACCTCCTCCTCCTCGCCATCCTTGGCCTGCGACTCCGATGCCTCTGCTGGCGCCGCTGCTGGTGCCTCCTGTGATGTGTCTTCTGGCTTTGTCGTTGTTTCTTGCGCTGCAGCTTCTGCACCACCTTCCCCAGCTTGGCTCGGTTCTGCAGGTTCTGATGCCTGGACACGAGAGGAAGCGATTCAAATGACAATGCCATGAATTACCATCTAACTCAAAGCACCTCCAAAAGAACACACACAGGGCATTTTGAATGCAAAGTATTGATCCAAATGCTGCCTTACTCTTGCTCCATTTTTTTTTTTTTTTTTTTTTTGGGGGGGGGGGGAAGTGGCAGTTACCAAGGAGGCATTTTTTTAAATGAGGAGAAAAGAGAGCTTGGCTTATGATGCAACATGTTAAAGTTACATTATTTGTTTTGCCAATACCTACAGTTCTCCTGTTTCATTGCACAATTTGGATTAACTTTTCTAGGAGAGCTGATAAAATACCCTTTCCCTGAAAAATATCAAACCCTCTATTTCCTTTTGCTTCAAGCTACATTTCTTTTTCAGGTCACCCAAATTTCAAATGCAAAGATTTCAGTGGCCCGAACAGGCAACTAGAGAAAAATAATAGTGCCAAGCCCTGCATAGTAACACAAACATTTTAACAAAATTTGACCCTTTTTTGCAACATTTTCAAAGACAGTCAATGGGTTGACATTCAGACTTGTTCACAAAATGCAGACATTTCACTCAGGACAGGGTGAAGTAATTCCTGTTGTATTGTCACTTCATCACAAATCACTCACTTGTGTGGTACTGGCACTCTTCACTGACATGTCTTTTCTCGTCTTGAAGCCTTTGAATGTGGACTGAATCTTGACCGCTGCCTTTTCCACCTCTGGGTCGGTGAGGTCAATATCGATTTCTTCTTCCTCCTGCGGCTCCGAGGGCGGCTGTGCTGCCCCTTCGGCCTCCACTGCACCTTCTGCTTGACTCTCCCTGAGGTCATGGATGAGGAGGGGGAGGAGTATAAAAAAACATAAAGCACATGTATTGTTTGTTTTCAAACAGTTCATGTGGTTCAATAGTTCAAAGACATGAGCAATTAGGATCAATTCACAGATAAGATAGGTTTAGCATTGTTTTCAATGGATGCAGTGTACTCTGTTCAAAAAAGCATCACTGATTGCAAAAACTGACAAGGAATAATACAGGTGGGTTTTTGTACATTTGCCTCTTCATAAAGCTTTAGTAAAGCCAAACAAAAACATTTAAAATGGCTTGATTCTCATACTGTCATGCAAGCAATTTTTTCTGTTGTTTTGCCTTTCTATAAATGCCATCAATATTGTTTAAACATGGTGGTCAGTCAACTTTTCATTATTCCCCTGTGGCATCTTCGAATATCTTTGGAAAATCCTGTATTTATCTTTTTTTTTTTCTTTTTTTTTTGGGGGGGGGGGAGGGGGGTCTTAGATCAAGGTACATGTAGCACCACTTCCAGCAACTTTAAGGGAGTGACTTTACAGGAAATTGATATGGATTTGTTGTGGCAACTGTGGAATTATTCAGGTCATGTCCTCAGTGATGTTGAGGCAATGCCCCCATAGAGCATTAAATGGCTTTTCCCTGCTCCACATTGTGATGCTGTAGAGGGAAACCTGCCCACGCATATATCTTCTGTGGTCTGTAGACTTAGTGTCACATGTTCTCCCCCAAAACCTGTGCTCAAAAGTGAGAACACCAAACCTCTACAGTGCAAATGCAACAGAGTGTCAGTCAACCAAAGCAAGGGGAAGGAGAGGGCAGGAAAGAGGGAGGGGGCAAGGGAGAGGAGGGGAGGGAGGGGAGGGGAGGGGAGGGGAGGGGAAAGGGAGGGGAAGGGAGGGGGAGGTGATAGGGAAGTGAGGGGAGGGGAGGGGAGGGGAAGGGAGGGGAAAGGGAGGGAGAAGGGAGGGGAAGGAGATAGGGAAGGGAGGGGAAGGAAGGGAGGGGAAGGGAGGGGAGGGGAAGGGAGGAGGAGGGGATAGGGAAGGGAAGGGAGGGGAAGGGAGGGGAAAGGGAGGGGAAGGAGATAGGGAAGGGAGGGAAGAGGAAGGAGAGGAGAGGAGAGAGGAGGGGGAGAGGGGAAGGGGAGGGGGAGGGATAGAGAGGGACAGGGGAGGAGAGGGGGAAGGGAGGGGGAGGTAAGATGGATGCTACTGAATACTAAGGTGCATGCAAACTTTGAGCAAGCAACATCAAAACAATTGTGCTGAGCCAAACATCAGTAAACTGAACTTTAAAGCAAACTGAACTTTAAAGCAAACCGACCTTTAAAGCAAATTGAACTTCAAAGCAAACTAAACTTCAAATGCAAACTATAACTATGGCTTAAAGGCGACACATCAACACCATGCAGGAAAGGCATAAATGCTTCAATGCAAACAAGCTGCTAAAGGCATGTACGCGTACTGCACTTTACAATGTTCATCTACTCAGCCTTGACTGCAAACTTGTTGTCATATCAACACCCAGTCCTCTCTGCTTTAACTGACGTGCCTGATTCGAGCTTCCTGATTAATTTCAGCTTTTATATTCACCATTTACCTTCTGATTTTACTTGTGACTATTGATTGGGCCTACGGTGAATGAATAACATAAAACAATCCCTGCAGTACTTACAGTTCTTCATAAGGTTAATAACATTTCCTCTTATGCATATGACGCTGGGAGAAGATAAGAAACCTGTAATATTGGCATATAACTTGAATATCTTTACTGCTTACATTTTCATAATGGTAAACCCATGTCATTTTACAACCAATGAAAACATCACTTCAAAAGTATGTCCTGAAAATATCTTTAAACAGCCCCCTGCGACACAAAATTCTTATGATCACTTGTCGACTGGTCAAAGCAATAAAACAATTGGCCTCGATAATGAATTTTGAGTGGTCTATAAAAGTAAAGATGATTATAATGATAATGAAAATATGATTTGGGCATGCGATCATATTTAGAGTTTTGTGCCACAGGATACTTTCGGCAATCAATGTACGAGCAGGTATTAAAGGAGAACTTCAAACCAGAAAACGTGTGTTAGACGCACTTCAATGCATGAACACGCTTGCGAGCCTCATACCCCCGGTACACGGCCTGGATTTTGACGGCGGCATCTTCCGGTGAGGGTTTGGTCTCCGCCTCTAACGCCTCCCTGGATTGGTGTCCTCTGACCGCTGACTGGATCTTGACTGCGGCTTCTTGCTGCTGGGGGTCACCGACATCTCCTATGTTACCACTCTGAAACACAAAGAAGGCAGGGTGCGGTATTAACCCATTCTGTACTGAATTCTGAAATCCCCATAGACTTAATACAAAGGCTACCAGGTTCCCGTATAGAACGGGTTAAAAGTGAGGGGAAAATTAAAGGGTTTCTCCATCCCATCTGCTCACATGTACTTAAATATAATACTGCATGCTACTCATTTTGTAATATCATGAGAAATCAATGGAAATCAAATAAAACTAGAAATGTCGCTACAGCGACTGGTTATACCCCCGTCAAACAACATTTCATAAGCTTTGGTCAAAACAACATTTAATAAGCTTTGGTCAAAAAACTGAGGAAGTAGTTAAATCCACAAGATCTTTCCTTGATCTTCTGCCATTAATATGCCGTTCCCATGGCAACGTACTTTCGGGTACTGTCGAAAAATGCGTCTTGCACATCTACAACCAAAGGCACACGTCTGTACCAAGTTTCATGGAAATTGGGCAAAAACTGAGGAAGTAGTTTGCAACACAAAATTTTCCATCATTTTGGCTCATAATATGTGAGCTGTTACCATGGCAACATACTTGTTGTTACTGTCAAGAAATGTGTCATGCTGACCTATATCCTAAGACAAACATTCAATATGAATTCCATGAGAATTGGAAGAACACTGATGAAGCAGTTTTGCCATGAAGCATTTTGCCCTATATTTTACCAATAACATGCCGTTACCATGGCAACGCACTTTTTGCCACTGCGGAAATATGTGTCTTGTACATTAACATATTCAGATGAACATCTGGACCTAATTGCACAAAAATTGATCGAAAACTGTGGGAGGAGTTCGCGACGCAAGATTTGTACCCATTTTTGCCCATAATATGCCGTTACCATGGCAACGTACTTTTGGGTACTGTCAAAAAATACGTCTTGCACATCTACAACCCAAGGCACACATCTGTGCCAAGTTTTATGGGAATCGGTTGAAAACTGAGGAAGAAGTTCGCGACGCAAGATTTGTACCCATTTTTGCCCATAATATGCTGTTACCATGGCAACGTACTTTTGGGTACTGTCAAAAAATATGTCTTGCACATCTACAACCCAAGGCACACATCTGTGCCAAGTTTTATGGGAATCGGTTGAAAACTGAGGAAGTAGTTCACGACGCAAGATTTGTACCCATTTTTGCCCATAATATGCCGTTACCATGGCAACGTACTTTTGGGTACTGTCAAAAAATACGTCTTGCACATCTACAACCCAAGGCACACATCTGTGCCAAGTTTTATGGGAATCGGTTGAAAACTGAGGAAGTAGTTCGCGACGCAAGATTTGCAACGGACCGACCGCCCGACCGACCGCCCGACCGCCCGACTGCCCGACCGACCGCCCGACCGCCCGACCGACCGCCCGACCGACCGTCCGCTGATTCCTATATACCCCCTTCAAACTTCGTTTGGCGGGGGTATAACTAGAGAAGCACTCTGAGAGCGCAGACCTCCACCAAGTATGCAGCTCATTTCCACCACTGATCTTGTTCTTATAGAGATATAAGTGATTTCCACCCATACGTACATGTACTTATAGCATTGTGTGCTGAGAGTCGCCCGATTTCCCAAATAGAAGCCTTTGTTACGTCATAAACCCTCAGCTGCACGGTACCCCTCGCCCGAGCGCTAGCAGAAACTAAAGCACGCACTTTTAGTGCGCGCATGCAAACCTCAAATAAGCGCAGCCTGAACTCCCACGTTCACTGACCCTACCTGCCAAAATATCAAAAATCCTTCAAAAATACCCCCAAAATTCTCGGATCACTACCAAAAGTTAATTGTTTGTCACTTGTGTCATTCTCAACCTTTCCTGCAAGTTTCATCCCAATCCGTCAACTACCGGTACTTTTTGAGTTATTTTGCACACAGACAAACTAACTAATAAACAAACGGTAACGAAAACATAACCTCCCCCCTTGGCGGAGGTAATTAATGTGTTTTTCTTTTTCTTATCATTGCAGTCATGTCAGTCTTTCTTTTAGTAAACAAAGATATCTACATTAATGCAGGGCTCAACATTAGCAGGGGCTCAAACTAAAAATGTTATCTTTTAGTGGTCCAATGGGGCAACTAGAATTCAAAATGAATTTTTACTTTCCTTTTATTTGGGGCCACTGCATTTCTCTCTCAGGCCATTAAAATTTGAAATTCAAAGATTTTAGTGACCCAAGTGGGCCATCAGTCTAGAAAAAAAAAAAGTTAGTGTCAAATCCTGTAATATTTGATATGAGAATTCCAAAAGTCATCATGGTCATCACTATCACATCATTTTCATTACTTCACTGTGATCATTTGTGAGTGGTGAGAGCAATCCTTGTAAGTTATTATCTTAACAATATACGATTGTTTATCTCTTTCATAATCAACATCATCACAATAGAATAAATTCTTACACTGCAGTTTCACTTTCTGATACTGCACTAAAATGTCCATGATTAGATGCTTAAATCATTGTACAAGTCTGTTGATTGTACAAGTTTGCTGATTGCTTGTTTGAGCACCATACCTACACAACTCTAATGGAACACGCTATTACAGAAATACAAAGACTATATCATACACCTGTAGGTGCAACTAGAAATAGGAAAAAACCCTGAACAAGACTCTTGATACTGTGGTGTACATTTGTATGTGTCGCCCTGATCCCAGGCTCTTAGCCCAACCCATACTACGGTCTCGTGACCGAGGTACAAGTGTAAGCTGTTTTGAGGTGCCAACAGGAAGCCAAATTATTACTGGCATGCAAGGACTGAAATTGTTTGCTGTTGATTTTCTTTATCAAACACAAGTGTATGTTCTTCAAGAGATTGGCATTTCGGTAATGACTTTCAAACAGTTTATTTTCAACGCTAATTCTCCTTCATTCATGGGAGGTGGGGGGAACTGTTGCTTACCTGGAAGGCTTTGTTGTTGTAGTAGCGGTCTTCATGCTTAGCACCTATCTCTGCAGGATCAATACCATCCCCTGTACAGTGGCAGAGAGATAGGATAATCAAATTCAATCAAATGTGCAAGGTTGTATCTGTTCAAACATACATGTATAACAAAATTACACTCAAGTAGAAATGAAATGTAATATGAATTCAACATTGTCAACAGTCACTGACACACCCTAGGCTGTAAGATGAGGGGGAAAGTTCCTCTTGATTTCAGCAGGTCTGCTTTTGTTACAGAAACTTTAATATTTTCATTACATGTGATGCTAAAATGATTCACAGCTTTTCAAGCAAAAGATATCTTCACCTAGCTATTTTGGGCATGCAATGTAAAAAAGTGCCTGAAGCTGAGAATGAAGCTATCATTTCATCAAAAAAGTTTTGTTTTCCATCATTGTCTACAGCCCTGTATATCAGATCAAATACGATTTCTACCATTACAATTGGGATTGCATTCTTTCTGGTAACATGCCTGAAATAGTGGGCAGATTGCAGCTACTACATATAAGATAATCTCCAGATGACATTCAGAACTACGTGTCTTCCCTCACTCATTCTCAACTGACTATCTCAGAATACATCAAATACATTGTATCCGCACTAGCTTACCGGGCTTTCAATCTAATGTAATGTTTGAAGTTCTGGATATCTCCCACTTAAGTTTCCTCACAATTTCTTTGATAGCCTACTCTCTCAGATTTTGCACTTCCCGATAACATGCCCCACCAGTATCATTTACACACTCATAATTCAACGGCAGCATCAAAAATTGCTTTAATGACTCTATAAATGCGAGTCAGGAATTAAGATAAAATATCAGCTGTGACCTTTTCCCCCGAGAGATTTATATCTGAGACGAACGGGATTTCACACTAATCCACGTCAGACAAGGCAAATGATGCAGGGGGGAAGAGCTCGATACCGCAGTTTCAAACAAGGCAGGAAGTGCAACAAAATCTGATTTAGAGTCAATTATCAAGCACAACATTTCACATTGCAGCGAGCAGCTCCCTCATAAAAATAATAAAATGAAATGAAAAGAAAAAAATGTCATACGATATTTGGCAAGCTTCATATTCTGACAAATGTTGTATGCACAGTGTCAGCACATGAAATCCACAACAACAACAACAATAAAAAATTGGCATCATGTGGCCAAAGGGATTTTTCTTCAATCTGCATTCTAAAAGAAGAAACAGATTTCTTACTGTATTTCATAAATTCAAAGCAACAAGACCAGGCAAGAGAATATTGCTTGGTCAGACTGCCAAGATTGAATGTGAATTTTTACCATGCTTTGTTCACCAACAAGCACACGCATTAACTTTCTTTGCTGACTGGCACAGATGTCTGGAATCTATGTTGTCAATAAATAAAGATTTCCTAATCCCCTTTAATCCCCAATGTGTCACCATGGCATTTCTCTTGGACTGAGGCACATTGCTAAAATGTATACCTGAGTAAACTTGCTAACTTACACTCATGTTATGGTTAAGGATGTATATTGGGTCACTGAATGCTGATGAAAATGCTTAAACATAAGTTAAGCTGCATAAATTGTATGTAACTGCCTAGAGGCACATCAAAGGTAAACTGTAACTCCAAGCCTCAATTGAGTAAAAAATCTACTCTTCTTTGAATAATGACCCCAAAGTATGAACTTCACAGTCAGACCGCAGCACCCGATAATTCGCTCGTATTTATTCAACTCGTACGCAAGCCCGCTCTAGGCTTCCATACGTAATGAACTGCAGAAGGGGATTTTGTCCTTGGGCTTTCGGCAACAAAAATACACCTTATATTCACAAATTTGGTATCAAATCCAAGGAAAATATGTAAGCTATCGTCACATGTTACTCAAATTATTGTAAATGAAAAATATCATAGCGTAATTTGAGCTTGAAAAATTATGAAAAAAGTAATTCGTGTAGTACACGTTCAAGACGTCAAAAGAATACCAAATTCACCTTGCGTCTCAATGAAAATGCATTATTATTTGGTAGCCCATCTCTTAATCTTTGTATCCATGTAAATATCTTGACAATTTGTTGCTTAATCCGGTCAGGAACCAGTAAAATGTACATCGATGTCAGTGCTGGTCAGCTTGAAACCGTGCAATCTCAAGAGTAAGCTCTCTCATTGGACAGCACTTGCATTCAGTGCATGCATTACGTCATTGCGCTTCTATGGTTTCATGCCACGTGCGTGCAGAGCACATGCCTGCACAGGCACGCGTGTAGATTTCTGTGCTTTGGACAGAAGCTACAGAAGCTAGAAGCTTGGTGCCTATATTCGAAATGTCATACCAACACTCAACCAGAGTTGATTTGTGATTATATGTCATAAAATACAACGCCATAGGTCCTGATAAATCTGAAACTCCTGTAGTGTCTTAAAATGTTTTCCAAAGTTTGGATTTTTTTTTGAACAGCCTGAGAAGGTGTGATTCATGGTGTCACTGGATTTGATGTCACGTTAGGGGGAAAATAGTTTCTAGATCATGTTTTTGAATAATTATAGTGATTAGGTAATCATCTCATTCTTCCCACCTGCAGCTCTGTATGTACATAAAACAAAATTAAATGTTGACTATCAAAGTAAATGTAATTACAAGATAGGCTATTTTTCTGGGTATGATTTACACGATATGCTTGAATATAAAAAGCCTCATCATCTTTTCACTACCAGGGCCCCATTTCATAAAAGATGTTAGGATGACAACTCATGCTGGGATGACTTCGAACTTCCCACAGCAAACAGCCAATCAGGAAGCTGTATTCTTGTCATTACAGGGGCGGATCTAGCTTTTTTCCAAGGTGGGGGTTTGAGGGGCTGAGCTGGGTATTGCGAGGGAGCGTAGCGACCAAGCCCGAGCGAGCCAAGCGAGCGAGGGGGGGAGGGTGTGGGAGGGGGGTATCCCCCCTCCCACAGTAGGGAGATTTTTCATTTTTAGGGTTGCCAGCTTGCGATTTTAAGCATACTTGCATGCTCTATTTTTTGTCTTTTTTGCCGACCCTGGCTCCGCGGTCCCTGGGTTTGTGA
Organism: Diadema antillarum; assembly: GCF_040938485.1. Classification (NCBI taxonomy): domain Eukaryota; kingdom Metazoa; phylum Echinodermata; class Echinoidea; order Diadematoida; family Diadematidae; genus Diadema; species Diadema antillarum. The sequence goes on along the minus strand of NW_027272643.1, from coordinate 121,979 downwards.
TGTCCCAATGGCGATGCAGAGCATCGTCCACATGGCGATGTCTGTGAGCCGCGTGGAGCCGCGTGGCGTCGCGCCGATTTTTTTTTTTTTTTTTTTTTAGCTATTTGAACCCCGTAAGTGATGTTTTCCTGGCATCTACTAACTTGAGAATTTTGACATTTTACAGTCCAAAAACTCCCGTTTGTAGCTATATCTTTCGCTTTGGAAATTATAAGGTGGGGGGGGGGATCGGGCGCAACTGCTGGCAATTACTGGCAGTAACGTTAGGAGAGTGGCATAACGATTCAATGCGAGCGAGCGAAGCGAGCGAGCTTGAAAATTTTGACATGTAACAGTCCAAAAACTCCCGTTTGTAGCTATATCTTTCGCTTTGGAAATTAAGGGGGGGGGCATCGGGTGCAACTGCTGGCAATTACTGGCAGCAACGTTAAGAGAGTGGCATAACGATTCAATGCGAGCGAGCGAAGTGAGCGAGCTTGAAAATTTTGACATGTTACAGTCCCAAAACTCCCGTTTGTAACTATACCTTTCGCTTTGGAAATTAAGGGGGGGGGGCATCGGGCGCAACTGCTGGCAATTACTGGCAGCAACATTAGGAGAGTGGCATAACGATTCAATGCGAGCGAGCGAAGCGAGCGAGCTTGAAAATTTTGACATGTTACAGTCCCAAAACTCCCGTTTGTAACTATACCTTTCGCTTTGGAAATTAAGGGGGGGGCATCGGGTGCAACTGCTGGCAATTACTGGCAGCAACGTTAAGAGAGTGGCATAACGATTCACTGCGAGCGAGCGAAGCGAGCGAGCTTGAAAATTTTGACATTTTACAGTCCAAAAACTCCCGTTTGTAACTATACCTTTCGCTTTGGAAATTATGGGGGGGGGCATCGGGCGCAACTGCTGGCAATTACTGGCAGCAACATTAGGAGAGTGGCATAACGATTCAATGCGAGCGAGCGAAGCGAGTGAGCTTGAAAATTTTGACATGTTACAGTCCAAAAACTCCCGTTTGTAACTTTACCTTTCGCTTTGGAAATTAAGGGGGGGGCATCGGGTGCAACTGCTGGCAATTACTGGCAGCAACGTTAAGAGAGTGGCATAACGATTCACTGCGAGCGAGCGACGAGCTTGAAAATTTTGACATGTTACAGTCCCAAAACTCCCGTTTGTAACTATACCTTTCGCTTTGGAAATTAAGGGGGGGGGGGCATCGGGCGCAACTGCTGGCAATTACTGGCAGCAACATTAGGAGAGTGGCATAACGATTCAATGCGAGCGAGTGAAGCGAGCGAGCTTGAAAATTTTGACATGTTACAGTCCCAAAACTCCCGTTTGTAACTATACCTTTCGCTTTGGAAATTAAGGGGGGGGGGCATCGGGTGCAACTGCTGGCAATTACTGGCAGCAACGTTAAGAGAGTGGCATAACGATTCACTGCGAGCGAGCGAAGCGAGCGAGCTTGAAAATTTTGACATTTTACAGTCCAAAAACTCCCGTTTGTAACTATACCTTTCGCTTTGGAAATTATGGGGGGGGGGCATCGGGCGCAACTGCTGGCAATTACTGGCAGCAACATTAGGAGAGTGGCATAACGATTCAATGCGAGCGAGCGAAGCGAGCGAGAGCGAGCGAAGCGAGCGAGCTTGAAAATTTTGACATTTTACAGTCCCAAAACTCCCATTTGTAACTATACCTTTCGCTTTGGAAATTAAGGGGGGGGGGGCATCGGGCGCAACTGCTGGCAATTACTGGCAGCAACATTAGGAGAGTGGCATAACGATTCAATGCCAGCGAGCGAAGCGAGCGAGCTTGAAAATTTTGACATGTTACAGTCCAAAAACTCCCGTTTGTAACTATACCTTTCACTTTGGAAATTAAGGGGGGGCATCGGGTGCAACTGCTGGCAATTACTGGCAGCAACGTTAAGAGAGTGGCATAACGATTCAATGCAAGCGAGCGAAGCGAGCAAGCTTGAAAATTTTGACATTTTACAGTCCCAAAACTCCCGTTTGTAGCTATATTTTATCTTTCGCTTTGGAAATTAAGGGGTGGGGGCATCGGGCGCAACTACTGGCAATTACTGTCAGCAACATTAGGAGAATGGCATAACGATTCAATGCGAGCGAGCTTGAAAATTTTGACATTCTAGAGTCCAACAACTGCCGTTGTAGCTATGTTTTTCGCTTTAGAAATTAAGGGGGAGGCGCACCGGGCTCAACTGCTGGATGCGAGCGAGCGAGCTTGAAAATTTTGACATTTTACAGTCCAAAAGCTGCCGTTTGTAGCCATATTTTTTCCCTTTTATTCATATATATATACATATTTATTTTATTTTCTTTGTTTATTCATTTATTTTTATTATTATCATTATTTTTTTTTTGGGGGGGGGGCTTTTTGGGGGGGGGCAAAAATGCGTTTTGGTTAGTTTCAATCCTTCCACTTAAATCATTGTAATTTGAATGCTTTCAGAGCATTGAAGATGATATTTGGACACAATGTTATTTAATCGTTTTTTGGGGACGTGAATTTCCATGATTAATCACAAAGTTGATGAGCCGGTTGATGATCGAGCAAGGGTCCCGGGGAACATACGCTTGTCGATAGGCGAATAAATAGCGCTAGGCCGGCGTGTATGTAATGTGCAATATATGTACACTGCATCAATACAATACGCGCGCGCACTGCATGCATCCGATGCAATACCGCGCACCGTCATCAGTGCTACATGCTTGCGCCGCGCACTGCATCATAAATGGGTCTAGATACGTGATGGCGTTTTTCTGTGCGCATCACAGTGATGTGCATAGAAAAATTAACACATGTTCACTTGGTAGTGGGGGGGGGGGGGTTAAAACCTATTGCCTGAGGCTGAGCCTGAGACAGAGTGCTATACAGGAAAATATTGTATGTGTCTGGACATTATGGTGGCGTTTTCCTATGCACATTATATTTTTTACTTGGCAGCCCAAGGGGGGGGGGGGGGGGTTTAAACCCCCTAAACCCCCCCCAACCCCCCCCCCCCCCCCCGTAGATCCGCCACTGCATTACCATGACAATTGTCATTCCAGCAAAGAGTTGTCATCAAATCGGCTCTTTATGAAATGGGGCCCAGATATACATTGGAAAAGTACTGTGCAATGAAGATTTAGTTTTGAAGTCAAGTTTCAAGAAGTGAATCTCTCTTTTGCGAGTTGGGTACACTCTTGCATATATGATCTGTATCTACATTGTACAATGTATGTGCTGTGCTGGTGGATGGAATCGCTCATGGTACTAAGAATTGATTGGAACTAGGCATCCACATTGTAGACACCCACAGTGGCCTACCCAGCCCGTGGTCTTCCACACCCTGATACCCGTCCCGATTCACTGGCAGGACGACGTCAAAGCGGGCCTCCACCAGGACGTTCGACTCGGAGTGATTGAACCGGTCCCCATTGTCACATCCGTCACCTGGTGTCACAGGATGGTGATCTGCCCCAAGAAGTCAGGCAAGCCAAGACGCACAGTTGACTTCCAGCCGTTGAACGAGCATGCTGTTCGCGAGACCCACCACACCCAATCACCATTTCATCAGGCCAGAATCATTCCACCACACACCCGCAAGACTGTGTTGGATGCATGGAATGGCTATCACAGCATAGCTCTTGACGAGCGCGACCGGGACCTCACGACCTTCATCACCCCCTGGGGTCGCTACAGATATTGTGTTGCCCCCCAGGGATACATTGCATCTGGTGATGGTTACAGCCAACGTTTTGATGAGGTTGTTGCCAACATCCCAAGGAAGACAAAATGTGTGGATGACACCCTCATATGGTCCGACTCTATTGAAGAGCCATTCTTCCAGGTCGCGAATTGGCATGACACCTGTGGGCGCAATGGCATCACACTCAACCCCTCCAAGTTTGTGTTTGCGCAACAAACAGTGGAATTCGTAGGCTTGGAAATCACCCCAACTGCCGTTCGACCTTGTCCGCAATTCTTGAGGGCCATTCGCCATTTTCCTGCCCCTACAAGCATCACCGACATCCGTAGTTGGTTTGGCTTGATCAACCAGGTATCCTATGCCTTCGCTTCAGCAGAGCGCATGTTGCCATTCCGTGCCCTGCTGAAACCTGACACACCCTTCGTTTGGACCGCAGAGCTGAATTCCTTGTTTGAGGAATCCAAACGCCTGATCATCAATGAGATTCACAATGGAGTGGAAATCTTCGACAAAGGTCGTCCCACCTGCCTTGCAACTGACTGGAGTAATGATGGGATCGGCTTTTGGCTCCTCCAGAAACACTGCTCGTGCTCATCCACCAGGCCCTTCTGTTGCAAAACTGGCTGGAAGACCACCCTGGTGGGTAGTCGCTTCACGTCTCGCGCAGAGTCTCGCTATGCCCCAATAGAAGGCGAGGCTCTTGCTGTCATCGATGCTTTAGACAAGGCCCGCCACTTCGTCATCGGATGCTCTGACCTCATCGTGGCCGTTGATCACAAACCCTAGCTCAAAACCTTTGGCGATCGTTCCCTCAATGACATCCCGAACCCCCGTCTTCGCAACTTGAAAGAAAAGTCGCTACGCTATCGTTTTCGGATGGTCCATGTCCCAGGTGTCCGCCATGCAGCAGCCGATGCCGTCTCCCGCCACCCTGTCGGGAAACCTCAGCAATTGTCTCTCCCCGACGACATTGCAGCCCTTCAGTACCCTGCTGCAACCCATGCCCCACCTCCACTACCTCCAGGGTTCCTACTTGACTTACATACCCCTGCCGAGGCCACTTCCCAGACCTGCACAGCAAGTGCTTCTCCCCCTACAGAGATTGTCAAATCTGTCACTTGGGATGCTGTGCGCCTAGCCATGACAAGTGATCCATCCATGTCCCTGCTGCTGGAGGCCATAGAACAGGGCTTCCCCGAGAACCGCAATGACCTCCCGCCTGACCTGCGCCAGTTTCATGAGTTCAGAGACTCCCTCTCCCACTTTGACGGTGTGGCATTGTATCGTGATCCTGTAGTCATCCCCCTTCCCTCCGTGGCCGCGTGCTGCAGGCCTTACACTCGGCGCATCAGGGTATCACACAAATGTGCTCACGGGCTGAATCGTCCATACATGTATTTTGGCCTGGAATGACCCCCGCCATCACTGAGATGGGCACAAGGTGTTCCTCCTGCAATCTCATGGCACCCTCCCAGCCAGCTGCACCCCCTACTCCACCCGCATCTCCAGCCTACCCTTTCCAGTGCATTGCCGCTGACTATTTCCACTTCCAGGGCCACAACTACCTCGTCATTGTGGATAGGTACAGCAATTGGCCCATTGTTGAGAAGGCCGCCACTGGAGCTGATGGACTCATTACTGCCCTACGGCGCATTTTCGTCACATACGGCATCAGTGACGAGCTGTCTTCTGATGGAGGGCCTGAATTCACATCCCACAAAACGGCTACCTTCCTCCACAACTGGGGTGTTCGACACAGGATATCGTCCGTTGCCTTCCCCCACAGCAATTGGCATGCGGAAGTGGGCGTGAAGACAGTGAAGCGGCTTCTCACCGGCAACGTCAACAGTGATGGCAAACTGAACTCTGATCAGTTCCAACGGGCGATGCTACAGTATAGGAACACGCCAGATCGGGACACAGGATTATCGCCCGCAATGTGCTTTTTTGGCAGATCTATCCGGGACTTCATCCCAATACACCCAGGGAGGTACCCATCCACATCACACCTGGAAGGACACCTTAAGTGCGCGAGAGGAAGCGCTCCGCCATCGACACATGCGGGTTTCCGAGCGCTTGTCCGAGCACACCCGCCATCTACCACCCTTGGTCGTTGGAGACTCAGTGCGCATCCAAAACCAGACTGGCCCTTACCCCACCAAATGGGACAAGACTGGCATCATTGTGGAAGTCCGCCAGTTTGACCAATACGTGGTGCGCATTGATGGATCTGGCCGCGTCACCCTCCGGAACCGGCGCTTCCTCCGCAAGTTTACACCCGTTGTGCCCCGGGCACCACTCTGCATGTCCCCCACCCTGCCCGCTGTGTCACCCTCCTATCCTGTGGTATCAGTCCCGCCCTGCCTCCACTGATGCACCTCCAGCGGCCCGTCTGGACCCACCTCCTGCCACAACTCCTCAAGCCGTTCCACCCATTCGTTCACAGGCCGACGACGTCCCACCCCCTGCAACTGCCCCTCAACCTGGATGCCCGCCCCAAGATCCTGGTCCATCGGCACGGCTTCCACGGGCACTTACTTCTCTCCTCCCACATAACGCCCCAGGTCTCAAGGAACGCCCCGTTGCTGACCTTGCCACCTCCGCGCCTCCAGGACCTCGCCGATCCCCCCGTCTCCACCCCCCAGTATAGCTTAACAAGGGAACATTTTATGGACAAATCTTTGACTGCCTCAAAGACTGGGGGGGGGGGGGGGCATAGAGGAACTTGTATGTTATAGTGTTACTTTTCTGTTGTTTATTATACCTTCCGCAGATTGTCAACATTGCTGACGTATGAGTCGAGCAACTAGAACTGCGACTCAAGACTCAAATGAGCAAAGAGTCAAAGACTTATTTACATATCTTTTCCTTGAGTAAGGATCACTTAGCATCCAAGGTAAAAACGCTTCTACATCTTCAAGAAAATAAACTTTTTGGAGATGATACAATAGTACAAGTACCAGTGTTACATGGACACCGTGTCCTCTGTGTAACACTGGTATGAAAGGGGTACAGAAAATTGCATGAGATGTCATTGAATAATTCTGTTTTTGGCTCAAATACTTTATATCAACATGGTATACAATGAACATATCTTTCAAATAATCCTTTTGTTTTAAAAAGGCCCCCTTTTCTGCTTTTGAAATTAAGACACGCTGTCCATTGATGTAACATCAGTAGATCACTCTACTACTGGAGCGACACAAAAAAACACACAAGAAATTTGCTGTTACCTGGTGCAGGAATGTAGATTTCACCATAACCTATAACCACTGTATCACATTATCAAATAGCATAAGACTGTCTTGCATTATAATAAAAAATTATTTTTGTAACGGCAGTATTTTAACACATTCTTTGAGTGATAGATCAAATTTTCCCTAAAACAGATAATTGAGGACATGAGCATTTGATCCTTGGTTCATAGTGTAAATGGCTTTCATTTGTCATATTACTGCTATTAAATTACAGTTCTCATGCCATTTCTCGGAGAAAAGGAGAGAGATACAAAACATTTTCAATGTGGTGTCCATGTAACATTGGTATTTACAATAAATCTCATTCTCATCCAAGAAAATTATATGGGATTTTCAAGCAAATCCTACATGTAAGATTACCTCAGCTACATCATATGCAATTCCCCCACAATGATCGATTTGCATCATTGTTATGTCAATAATATCAGCAAATTGTGGCTGTAGCCTGTACGAAGGAACAGCTGATCACGGCGATCATGAATCTTGAGCCAATTACGGTAGGTTTTGTGCTTTTCAAACGTCATATTTCCGTAAATTTATGGGTGTAAAAATGATTTCCAATCAATTACAGCTCTTTGACTTACACTGTAGTTATCATCCTTCATGTAAGATTACCTCAGCTATACGCAATTCCCCTACAATGATCAATTTGTTGTGTCAATAATAACAACAAATTTAGGCTGTACGAAGGAACAGCTGATCACGGCGATCGTGAATCTTGAGCTGACGATAGGTTTTGTGCTTTTTAAACTTTGTTTTTCCGTAAATTTATGGGTGTAAAAAATGATTCCTATGAACACAAACAAACAATTTCATGACATGAATATATAGACCTAGGTCCTATGTGTAGTTTTGGCGTACGATTTATTCTGTTAGTTAGATTGAAAACAAATTACACACCAATTTCCTGAAAAGTGCACACAGTTTGCCTAGTATAGATAAGCAAATCCCACTGGGTTGCATACCATGTCACATTTGGTGATGTCGCAGATTTGGCACTTTTCATAGCCGTATTGAACTTTTTCCAGTGCTCAAATTTGGTAAAAATAAAGATTCTTAAATATTCAAAGCAGAGACAACTTCATTGCATGTTTTATGTCAGAAATTAATCAAAATAACATTAAATGTCGGAAAACAGTCAATTTTATCATTTCCTGTAAATTTCTTCTTTATTAAACGATACCCGATTACGCGGAGAGTACTGACAGTATACTGTGTAATGCCATCCCATGGTAAACATTACCTTCCATCGGCAACTGATCGGCATCATCATGTCGAAAACCACGATTAAATATGCACGAAAACAGTACCAATCTACTTACGTTCTCTCATTTGCAGCAGGTTATCAAAGTAGATTGCTGCAAAGGCGTAGATGTTGTCCGGTTGGTTTCTCAAGACCTCACGAGCTAAACCTTCCAAGAGGTTTTGGAAACCTCTTGGAACTCGTAACTTTGTGTTTGAGAATGGAACAGCCATGGCACTTGTTTGGCAACGGGGGACTTGCCGTCACTGCGTCAGTCACTGCACAGCTGATGCTGTGTCAATCTCCCGATCCGACGTGTGGGTTACTCACGGGTTAGATTGCCTGAAATCTAAAAGTTTTTACAGTGAGGTAGGCACGAAAACGCTTTATTTACTCGTTCATCACCCGCTGATGCAATATAGAGTCTAGATGCGATCCTTTCAACCTCATAAATTCTACAGCTTATCCCCCAAGCTTAGATTCTTGATAAATTTACACCAACTCGTCGATGTCGATACACAGCTTCGCAGCTCACCACAGCACAGTTTCGCCAGTTAGCGTTCGCGTCGCGTTAGATACAATCGCTATTTGGCTTTGATCTTCTCGCGATCGCTATGCTTCCCCAATGAAACCCACGCAAGCTGCGCTGGAGCTCGCGAGCATCGCGTGTGAACGAAGCACAAACCAAAATACAGCGGCAGCCCGTCGTTAGGGAACGAGTGTCAAAGGTCAAAAGTGGTGCGCCATCTGCGGGCAAGTACTGCACGAGGCGAGTACAGTGTATACAAAATAATAAGAATAAAAACAACAACAGCGCGATTATCTCGGTTTCTTAGCTTTTGACGCATTTTTCGTACCAAAAGGAGGTTCAAGAGACAGAGTTCCAACTGGCTGTATTATTCAAACAGCTCTCAGTTTTCTATGGATGCACAAAATAATTAGAGAGGTTTATTTGTGCCAATGATGATGGGGCTCGGTGCCGCCGTCTTTCTGAGCAATCTAACGCCTATATTTTGCTTGTTTACACCGTAATTACATTAATGGTATAAATCAACATTTTGAATATTGTCAGTCCTTGAACCTTTTTGTAAAATGTTACATTTACTACTCAAAATTTATCATTTCTGAAGTGGTAGTTCAACATTTTGAATGACGTTTTTAAAATTTGACATTAACCAAAGGTTGGAGGAGTGACATTTAAAATTTGATTTACCATTTCATTTTTTTTCAGTGTATGATGAAAATGAAATGAAATAGAATAAAATAACATTTCACCCCATGATAAAGCAAGCAAACAAAATCAAATCACGTCAAGAAATAGGTGTGGAAATGTAACTTCGAGCTGTATGATGAGAAAGTACTTTAAAACTGTATTCTCACCGGAATGCCGCGGATTTATCGTTGTTGGTTTTTTTTTTTTTCGATTACTTCTGACAGCAAGCTAGAAGCTAGCATTATAGCTTCTTTGCTCTTTGATAATACACTGCTGCATGACTTGGCCTATACTGCATGGAGATCCGGAGCTCAATATTCCGACTAAAACGGCGTACAATAGACCAAAGTGACGTATCCCCAACACAAACTTTGGGAAAGTACTGCCATAGGCCCGATGGAACTGTTTCTGTAGGAAGCCGGATAATCATGGTTCCTATAATCATAGACCTACAATGCATGCCTCTGTCTACGTCAAAAGTGTCACAAAAGCATTTTAAACGTTCTTCTCTGCTTTGATCGTATGATCAACTCCGTCGCCCTCAAGCCGGGGCAAAACACAACGCAGCTTTGAAAAACTTAATCTATAAACTAGTAATGCGCAGAAGATAACAAAATGCATGTGCAGTTGTGTTATGTATTGGTATATCACCGCAAAGGTATTTTCATTAGCGAAATGCCGGTACTTTTGAAGAGGTAGCTAAGTTTTTAGCTAATTGATCATGATTATAATCTCTTTTCCACCTGATCCGCACATTTTTTCAGAGTAGTCATTAGATTAAAATCGGTTTTGGGATGGCTGAGTTATCCAAAAAAAACAAAATTGGATGTAGTACATGCTTACGGTGGGTCCCACCTTTTACTAGGATTGCTCTGCTTTGGATATCTCAGCCATTTCAAAACCAATTATTTTTATGACTATTAATAAACGTTGAATCCCTTTTGGAATATAATGCTCTTTCCTACTTCATATAAGAGGTTTCTCATCATCTAAAAATATATGAATAAATGAAAAGATGCTAGAGACCAGGTCGGGAGGTCTTAACCAAAACTAGTGTATTACCTAAGACCCCTGCATGGACCCAACTTTGTTTTAGTATACAGAGTAAAGTTGCGGTGCAGGGTTGAGAGCCCTGTTATGTGCCTGCTTGGATTTAAGCTTGTAGCTCTGATGGGGACATAATAATAACCATATACAGAGCGGACATCTCTGCCAATGAGCACTGGCATGCGATGCTACGGTCCCTGAAACAGGTATATAGTCCAATTCTCAGGTGAGTCACATAAAGTAAGGTTTAGGTCGTCGTATTTCACAACACAAGCCCTGAATTTTAAAATAATAATTTTTACACTGGCTCACAATCGGTCTTGACCTTACCAGTGTTAACTTTCTGAAATAATGACAAGATCTCTAGTTTGTACTCATATATCATTCTGATGAAGTTTTTGTTACTAGTGATTTACTGTAATACTAGTATTGAAACTCCAACATTACTACCACCTGTAAGAGTAATTATTGGTTGACATGCAAGACTATAATTCGATGCGAAGGATACATCCCATTTTTATTGAATTTTATGTTAAAAGATGAATTTATCAAAACTGAAGATTTCTATACAGTTTAATGGAAAACTTGTCAGATTATGATTACAAAAGAAAAGGAGAATTTTCGAATCTTTAAAGTAAGTTTTGTCAAGTAGACAAAGATAATTTTTTTTTCATGAAACTATATATGCACTTGATAAGATGGTGAATGAATTCAATTGAATTGCATTATCGATATGATTATTACAAAAATATTGTTAAAGACATAATTGCATTTCTGCATAACATTATGTTAGAATTATTTTCAGCATATCAGCAGCTCTCATCTGAAATTTGTTAGATTTGCAAAAAAAAATGGATGTAATAGGGCTACTTGTTTCTGTTTTCACATTATAAACTATAAACTATCTGGTTAAACATATCGCGCCTACCATATAATAATGCAAGAAACGGCCCGTGTCATGGGCGTCACCAGGGGGGGGGGGGGGTGCGTTGGGTGCGAACGCACCCCCCTTCAGATCCTTAAAAAAAAAAAAAAAAAAAAAAAAAAAATCAGTCTGCGAGCGACCTCAACGCCGGACGCTAAATAATTATTCTTTTCTTTTTTTTTTTTGAATATTTTGCACCAGGGACACACACACACACAAGAAAAAATAAATCGTCGGCAAAAACAATTCGCACCCCTGGTTCTGGCAGCACTGATTTTATACATATCTATTAGTATTCTACAGTGTTAACTATTTATCGACCGTACTGTACATCCGTACGATGCGGAGCACTTATACACGTTTGCATTTACGTGTGCTACTTACAAGTGGTCTATGTACGTTACTTCTGACCAATCCATATTGCCAGCCAAAGAGCGAGCCTTAGCCTCATTAAAAAAAAAAGAAAAAAATGGAGGGGCAAGCATATTTTAGTTTTGCCCCCCCCCATAATTAAAAATTCCCGAAATGAGAAGATTTTCTTGCTTTTGAAAGAAAACAAAAATGTTGCCCCCATAAAAATATTGGAAGGCAAGCGCACCATTTGCCCCACCCCACATAATCATAATTCCCGCAATGAAATGATTTTCTTTCTTTTTTGTTAGAATTCAAGAAATCTGTCCAATTATTTCACCCAAAAGCAGTGGCGTAACTACGGGGGGGGGGGGGGGGGGGTGCGCCCCCTCCCAATCCGCTGGTAAAAAAATAAAAAATACAAAAATACCGAAATAGTAGTTCAATTAGTGTTAGTAAACTGCTTTTGAATGAAAGGCTGATCCAGAAATAAGATATTTTTCTATGATTTCTTTTAACCATAATTAAATAGGTATATAGTGTGAAACACTGTTCAAAAAGCCCGGACCCGACAAAAGATTGTGATTCCTGGTTGGCATTCTGCATATTATAAGCAGGATGAGCGCAGTGTACTCACTCAGTACATCCGAACGAAGAGTCGCTACAATGTTGCGCAATGTGATGTAGAATGTACACCTTTGTACCTTACGCTTCGTTATATCAAAGCTAGATCATTGATTTTGCAGTGTTGCTTTACATACTAGTCTATATAAAAATGTCTTGCATTGCCAATAAAAAGACTTGACCTGGGCTAATTCCTAACTTTTCCATGTATATAATACACACACACAAACAAACACGCACAATTAGTTTAGGGGATGCTCTGAAGTGCAGATTTTGGACATCCTTTCCCCGCTTGGTCACTTCGACGCCATCTCGCTGGTCATACCTCCCCCAGTCATGAACATAAACCCACACCCTTGACTACCAGTGGCGGATCCAGGGGGAGGGGTGCACCGGGCGTCCCCCCCCCCCCTTTAATTTCCAAAGCGAAAAAAAAAATAAAATAGCTGCAAACGGCAGTTTTTGGACAGTAAAATGTCAAAATTTTCAAGCTCGCTCGCTCCTCTCGCTCGCATTTAGTCGTAATGCCATTCTCCTGAAGTTGCTGCCAGTAATTGCCGGTAGTTGCGCCTGGTGCGCCCCCCCCCCCCCCCTTAATTTCCAAAGCGAAAAAATATGGCTAAGAACGGCAGTTTTTGGACTGTAAAATGCAACATTTTCAAGCTCGCTCTCTTCGCTCGCTCGCATTTAATTGTTATGCAATTCACCTGATGTTGCTGCCAGTAATTGCCAGCAGTTCTGCCCGGTGCCCCTCCCCCCTTAATTTCCAAAGCGAAAAAATATGGCTAAGAACGGCAGTTTTTGGACTGTAAAAGGTAAAATTTTCAAGCTCGCTCGTTTCGCTCGCTCGAATGTAATCATTATGCTCTCCTGATATTGCTGCCAGTATTTGCCAGCAGTTGCGCCCGATGCGCCCCCTTAAATTCTAAAGCGAAGAAAAATAGCTACAAACGGCAGTTTGCTTGGTTTTTACTGTAAAATGTCAAAATTTTCAAGCTCGCTCGCTCGCTCGCAATTAATTGTTACACAATTCTCCTGATGTTGCTGCCAGTAATTGCCGGCAGTTGCGCCCGGTGCGCCCGCCCCCTCCTTTATTTCCAAAGCGAAAAAATATGGCTCCAAATGGCAGTTTTTGGACCGTAAAATGTCAAAATTTTCAAGCTCGCTCTCTTCGCTCGCTGTCATGCCATTCACCTGATGTTGCTGCCAGTAATTGCCAGCAGTTGCGCCCGGTGCCGCCCCCCTTAATTTCCAAAGCAAAAAAATATGGCTACAAATGGCAGTTTTGGGACTGTAAAATGTGAAAATTTTCAAGCTCGCTCGCTCGCATTTAATTGTTATGCAATTCTCCTGATGTTGCTACCAAGCTCTACCAGTAATTACCGGCAGTTGCGCCAGGTGCGCCCCCACCCCTCCTTTATTTCCAAAGCGAAAAAAATATGGCTCCAAATGGCAGTTTTTGGACTGTAAAATGTCAAAATGTCAAAAAACGGCAGAGTTTGGATTGTAAAATGTCAAAATTTTCCAGCTCGCTCGCATGCAGTCGTTATGCCATTCTCCTGATATCGCTGCCAGTAATTTGTCGTTTCACACCGTCATTCCATAATCCATTTATAGGGGGTACAACCCCCTCCGGCACTTCCACACCCTCCCCCCCACCCTTGCTCGCTCCCTGGCATACTACCCCCCCCCCCCCCCCCAAGATGAAATCCTAGCTACGCCGGTGCCCTTTCCCCGCTTGGTTTCCCTCAAAAAACAGTAAAAGTCTAGGGATTGAGAGCTTCCTATGTTCCCAATGTCTGTCCAAAAAATCTCGTAAACATTTAGTGTCAAAACGCACCCCCCTTGAAAAAAAGCTGGTGACGCCCCTGCGTGTTTACCACTATAATATGCACAAGGATATCAATGGATGGCAGAAATGCTGTATAACCTACACAAAATGAACCGAGGTCTAGGAAGGTCTTGAATTTGGAGGAGAATAAGGCACAGAGTTTATCTATTCTGCTAAGCAGTGGAGGGATGAGATATTCTTCTGACATAGGCTACATAAAGGATTTGGTAAATAATAGGGAATATAAGCATTGTATAAAGAATGGATCTTTCTGACTGGTAGGGCTGTCTATATCACATTAAAAGACTAGAAAATGAGCGATTTGAATTTCAAAGTACTGTAAAACGAGAAATTTTCGCGTGCATTTTAATTTCGAGAATTTCGCGAGCGCCAAAATTCGCGAAATTAAAATGCACGCGAAAGTTTTTGTCTACACTACATGCATTGAACACCAGTGGCAATTCGCGAAAATCTCATGCCACGAAAAGGGCTGTCAGCTCCAATTCGCGAAAATTTCATGCCGCGAATATATCATGTTTTACAGTAAATGTGTTAATTACTGTTCGATAGAAATAAAATGATTGTCCTAGTTTCAGCCACCAGCAGACGTTGAGGGCAGCAAACTCGCTACTGGTATTCCGATCATCATCTGATTCCGATCGACAGCTCCAGCCAGATACTAGTACTAGTAATCGACCGGTTGGCGCGGCCATCGAAATGTAATGACTGATCACCTGACAGCAGCGCGCGGAACTCAAAAAATATAAATTGAGTTCAAGGTATTCCCAAGGGAAAAGTTGGAGTTGGGACGACTTCATGCTGATCTCTACACGACTAAACGGTTTGGTCAATTCTTACCCACTGAGGAATTCAATATCTAGGCACTCAAGTTGGTTTACCAGCAGATAGCAAGCAGTGGCAGTAACGAGTTAACACTGTCTGTACGTATCGTTGTGACTAGGCGCTAGGTCGAGGGCTTATCAGACAGCGCAGCGATAACGCTACCGGACCGCCGTCGTCGTACATGTAGGCTAGCTGCGAGCTGCTGCAGTGCTGCAGTGCTCGGCTCAGCTCAGCCTCGGACCAGTCAGGGCACATCAAGAGGACGTGCCTGATGACAGGTAGAGTTAGAGTATATATTTAAAGTTAGATTTACGATAATTGAGTGCAATTCTGTCTGGGAATTCTGGGAAATCCGCTCATGAGGGGGCCTCCGCGCTCCGTCTCACAAGGCCTAATTCATAGTAATTGACTGTCATGACTCGTGTCATGACATGATGAGCTTGCCTGGCCTTGTTGAAGTTGTGTAGATGTCTATAATAATTTATCTATAATGTAACAGTTAATTAAATTGGGATTGACTATTATTGGGTAGTGTGTTGACTGTTGTATGGACTAAGTTACAGAAAAAACTAAAATAAGTATGAGCACCACTTGGCATTTGGGTACTCGCTAAAAAATGTTAAGAAAATAAGAGGCTCCCTCTCCGCAGTGCTCACGAGGCGTGAGGCCTCCTCTTCACTTCTTATCCATCTCACATCTGATAGTCTAGCCAAATATTGAAATAATGGTCGCAAGTTTGCGCTGTGATTTTTTGTTACACACGCATATCCACTCTCCATGACCATGCCATGATGATGAGAAGAAGAAGAAGAAAAAAAATATTCCAATATTTGTTTTGATTGAAACTCGATCTTTGTCAAAACTAATAATTTATCTAACGTTAGAATTTTTTCTTGAACTTCTCACTGGTAGTCCGTAGTGTAGCATAGAGTGGACATGTGTGTGTAACAAAAAATCACAGTGCGAACTTGCGACCATTTATAGAAAAGAGTCTGGGGCCCTAACACAGATGTGACATGGATGAGAAGTGAAGAGGAGGCCTCATGAGCAGTGCGGGGAGGAGCCCCAGCAGAGGTGGTCATGAGGGAGAGATCGCACCAGCGACCCCAACACGTACGTATTGGTTAATTGAACAGCACCCTCTAGGGTTTAGAGGGAGAGAGTGCCTTGTAAGACGAAACCCCCCCCCCATGAGCAGATTTCCTGGACTGAATTCAGCACTCCACTAGCCTAATAATGCTGTCATTCAGCATTGAGAGAGAGAGAGTATAAACTATTCGCCTATTTAGTTTTATGCAATGCCAATGGCTGATTAATGTCAATGTTCTTTTCCCGCTTTTTTTTTTTTTTTTTTTTTTTTGGTGTGTGTGCACATGTGGACAAGTTGTGGTATCCTACTTGCTCTTTCTTGGGCTTTTCAGAAGCGAGAGGGACTTATTTGGCCATCTTTGTCCACAGGCATTTTGACTGGGACTCACAAAGTTGTATTGGTATCTGACTAGCCAAAGCCATTGAAGGATGACGGACAAAAGAAGTGAGGTCGCCGCAGCTCTCCACCAGTGGGCCAGCAAGGAGATGCACTGTCTACCCCAGGGAAAGTTTGTCAATGTCGCCATGCCGACGGCAGGAGACTTGGAAGAGTAAGTGAACAAATGGATTGCTCAGATTCATGTTGAATCTATGCTTAATGTTGTGAATTTTTCACTCTCCGTTTTCTACAATTTACGGTGTGATCGGTAAATTTGACCATGTCGTGACGTTTTTCTTCAGTGTAAATGGTCATTCTGGTACCGTATATTCATTGTAAATCGTGAAAGAAGACGTGTAACATGGACTGTGCATCCCAAAGGCAGCAATATTATATTCACAAACTGTTGATACATATTCAAGAAAACAATAGTTAATCAGAAATTGTATGAGATGAGTAAAGAGTGTGATTGAGTGATTTCACAGTTAGGGGACAATGTAATCTCATTTGATTACTTGTAGTCACACTAAGGATTAACCATATATGATAAACATGTTACTACTTCATTCAAAAATGAAAACTTTCTAAATTACCTGGGGCATTGATTCATTTCAAAGTTCACAGTCTTGTTTTATGTTTCATTGATGCACTGAATATCACAAGCCAATTTCCCTAGATGTAAGCCATACATGTAAATGGGCTGCTTGTATGATTACTGTATTAGCCTTTGAGTCTTTGACTATTAAAGCATTGATCTCCTATGAGGACGGACTGATTTTGCGACAACATGCATTTCCCATAGACACAAGCCCAAGTATTCTTGGGACTCGTCTTCAACGGGTTAATACTACCTTGATAGAAGTAGCAGTGTGCATCACTGCTCAGACATGGGATGTCTTCAGGTGTGTGTGTGTGTGTGTGGGCATTAGTGTAAAGTCGAGATCATGATCCCTCATACCCTCTGCGGCGAGATGATCAATTCATGATTTTTCTTTTTTACCGTTTGTTTGTATTGTAGCATATGTCGAGGTAACTTGCTTCCTATTTGGCAATATGTTCTGGAGCATGTCTACTCCACGCAGATGGTGCACAAGGTCAAAGGGAACTTGGCAATGTATCCTTTCAGTTATGATTATATTAAGCAAATAATCAACGTTGGTAAAGGTGATGAGACAAACTATCACTTCCGAGGTGATCTGGATGTATCTTTCCGAAGCGCAGCTGAGGAAAGATAGCGTTCACATTCAGATCGCCGAGGAAGTGATAGTTTGTCTCATTGCCTGAAACTAAAAGTTGATTATTTGCTTTATATTCCATATCTAGGGTCCTAGATATTCCCATTTTATTCCACATCTGAAACCATTTTAGCTGTCTTAGGGTATCCTCAGGGCTTAGGCTACATAGTTTACTTTAGACGTAGGCCTATGCGCGTAGATGACAAAACAACGAATTTGCTCCGCGCCCCGCACGTGGCACCGAAATGAAAGTGTGTTGCACTGTGGTCTATCACTTGACCCAGGTCAAATGATAGACCACAGTGCAACGCACTTTTATTTCACGCGTACCGGTACTCAAAATTTTAAGTTATATCACGCGTTAGGACTGTGTGGACTAAGAGATCAGCAAAACAAAATGACTGTCATCATAGAGTTTAATGAACTTTTCTTCTTAGATGATGTGATGGGCAAAACTACGCTTCATCACATGATCAGCTCTTGACCAATCCTATAGCAAGATTCTTAGTATGTGGAATATCATCTAGCTGGCGGTCTTTCATCTATGGAAGACTGTGTGAGGGACATAAAGGCTTGGGCTCGTGGCAACAGCATGATGTTAAACGAAAACAAAACAGAAGTCGTCCACATTGTGTCACAATTTCGGAAAAGAATTGAGTCTGTTAGCCTCACAATCGATGGAGCTGTCATAAATGCGTCCAAATCTGCCAGAGATCTCGGCGTTATCGTGGACAACTCCTTGGATGTAAAGGAGCACATTCGCAAGGTGTGCCGGGCTGCTTCTTCTGGCATCTACAGGATCAGGACAATCCGGAAATACCTCAACCAGAGCTCCACAGAACGACTTGTTAATGCTCTTGTAATATCGCATCTGGATTATTGCAACAGTTTGCTCATCAACTTACCTGCATGTCATCTCGCTCCACTTCAGCATATACAGAACACTGCTGCCCGTCTCATCACCTGTACTAGAAAGTATGATCGCATCACCCCTGTCATCCGCAATCTCCACTGGCTGTTAATCCCACAACGAATCAAGTTCAAGATTCTTCTCATCACCTACAACATCATCCATAACCGTTCACCTATATATCTAACTGACCTGATCTCATCGAAACCCAGACCGGATACACACATTAACCTAAGATCATCATCTGCAACCCAACTTAAACTTGGCCCTCGCACCCACAATCGTTATGGTGACCGTGCTTTTTCCGTTTGTGCCCCCCTTCTTTGGAACACTCTCCCTACTCACATTCAGACCTCCACCTCCGTTGACATCTTCAAAAATAAACTTAAGACTCATTTATTTTTAGAGCAGAATTAATGATTATGTAGGCCCTGTATGCATTTGTAGTGAATTATTTGTTATTCTAAGCTGATTTGTATGTTTGGTTGTTTAGCATTGTAAAGCGCTTAGAAACATGTTGTATTAAGCGCTAAATAAATATTTCATATTATTATTATTATTATTATTATAATATTAACTACTGTACCTCCTGGCAGAATATGAGATAGGATACTGTAAAACCAGAAATGTTTGTGCGCATGAAATTTTCTTTGTGCAGTTTGCTAGAAGTCAAGATGTGCACGAGTAAAGTGCACACTAAAGTTCTTTTTTCTTCTACACAATGTTTTGAATGCCAGTGGCAATTCGTGAATGTTTCATGCCACAAAAAATAAAAAGAAAAAAGAAAGGCCTTTGGATCCTAGTCACAATTTAAAAAGTTGTAGGTTTTACAGTATGCAGTGGCTCCGTATGTATTTCTGCCCAACATCAGTGTTTGAGAGAAATGTAGTGTATAAAGTATCTTATGTTGGCATTCACCCTCGGCATTCATTCTTGTTTGAAAATCAGTCACATGATCTACAGTGTTTACTTTTTCATGTTTTTTTTTTTCCTTTCAAGTGCATTTACAGGGCTTGTCTGTATCCACTTCAATTTCAAATAATGCCATTCCCCC
This sequence comes from Diadema antillarum, assembly GCF_040938485.1. Taxonomy (NCBI): domain Eukaryota; kingdom Metazoa; phylum Echinodermata; class Echinoidea; order Diadematoida; family Diadematidae; genus Diadema; species Diadema antillarum. Next base: position 102,272 of record NW_027272643.1, on the reverse strand, counting down.
ATTCGCTCATTTAAGCTATGATTTGCTATTTTTCATACTTTACCTGGTTCATGAAATAGTTCCTCTACTGTCCAGAGGGAATAGGCTTTCTCCATCTACATAGATTGTGAAAGTTGATCCGAAGTGAGAACAAGGCAAGTAACAGTATCTAATCTGTTTCTTTCATCTCAAACTTCAGTTTATCCATTACCGGTATATTGATATTTTTACCCCCATTTTCTTTTTCAATCTGCATTTCACTCATCTGACATGTACCGGTACTGTATCATGCTTTGAATTTTCCAATGGTGGTTTCCATTGAGTCCTACGTGTACATCATGTATGTGTTGTTACTTTTGAGTGCCCAGTATAGTTACAAATGCGAAATGAGAAAGCAGTATGGTTATTTAACTCGCAGAGATGCTAGCTAGTTTTGTCACAATGTAAGTAGAAGTACATTGTTCATGTCATGTTTGTATATAATTCCTGCCTGTATCCTGGCATTCAGGTTTGAAGATCATTCTGGTTGTGCAAGATTAAGTCCTGCATCATGAGTTTTAAACTGACCCAAACAAATCATGTGACAGCTCCTTGACCAATGAGCTTGACAGGAAGGGTCATTTGGCCAAGAGTACCAGCTACAAGGTGAAGTATCAGGGAGACGCTAAGTTTTCAGCGGAGAGAGAGGATCTGATCAGGAAGCGGAGGGAACTGAAAGCCAAAGTGGCAGGGGTCAAGTCAGACGTTCGTCAGTTGGATCATTTCATCGAAGGTCTACAAAGGGAGCTCTTGTCTGCAGGTATCAGTGCCGTATATAAAGAGAGTCTGGCCAACTCGCTTTTTGGCTCATGAGTTTTGAAGCCTGTGTTTGGTCAAAACTGGTCCTGTGACCTTCGTATAGCCATGTCGTTTCCAAAGTGCGCTCATACGCAGTGCCCATTGTTAACTACACCTTATTTGCCTCGGTCATATATTGTTACGTCTGAGCGTACACGCTAACCCTCTAACATGCTCGATAATGACATGGCGTCCAAATCAGTAGTTGTCCAGACTCTCTTTATGAACAGCACTGCAGCTATGCCATTGAGAATGCATCAAATGATTATTGGTATTGAAAAAAAAATTAATATCGTGCACCTTGGTGTATATGTGACATGAGAGAATTTGTCAAGAATTCCCTTTGAATTGGAATATGCTCCAATAGCATGCTTCTCAGAAAATTTGTTATCCTCAGTCATAAACTGTCCTGAAACTATTGAATGGAGGAAAAAAGATTGCATGGTTGGTTTTATAAACATAAAAAGTGGTGTGTGTGTGTGTAGAATGATCACATTGCAAAGAGTGCTACTCAGTGCCAGTGCTAACTGAACTCCAAACTCTTTGATTACAAGACCAATCAAATACTCTTTTTCATCAGATTGTAACATCATGCCACTGCTCAATTTTGAAAAGAAAAAAGGAAAAAAGCTGTAGGGTTTAAACTTTCCCGTAAGCTAAAGGTATGTCATACAGACAAGGTGATGTAAACACACAAAGTACAGCAACCTTGATGAATGGAACCAACTTTATCAAGGTCATTGTCATTGAAATAAATCAAATTGTCTTGTGCTTTATTGACATGAAGGATGGTACATCATCATGTCTGTAGGAAAGTTATGTACCATGTAGTAATTCATGTGACCAAATTCTTATAACAGAGAAACAGTGCCAAACAAGTCAGGACCAGCTGTCTAACATTCACCAGAAGAGGGCACTGCTGTCCCAGTACTCCAAAAACTGCAAAGCAGATGCGGCTCGCTACAAGGAATACCAAAGTCGACTAGAGGGCAAACTCCAGCAACTGCAGTCTGTTGGGAAGTAAGTTAAGACACTTGTAAGCAAATACATGTAGTGCAAATGTTGAAGATTTTGCAGTTTGAAAAAAATGCTGATTTCATGCTCAACTGAACTATTGCAAAGCTCACAATATATCTTTGAAGATATCCTTCTTAAAAGAAAAAAAAAAATACAAAATCTACAGTATGTCAAGAGAATAAATGATGACATCAGTACAAACATAATTTTTCATCCATGTGCTAAATATTTTGAGTTGTCAGTAGGGATGCATTTTGGTCAACATGAACTTCAGGAGCCACAGTCTACCTGTTTTTGTTTTGTTATTTTTTTATTCTTCAAGTAAGATTTATATTTCGTACATTCATACCTTGATCACCTGTATCATGTTCAGGGAATCTCAGTCCAACACAAGGTATTTCAGCAGACAAGGGGCCAGACATGGGGAAAGAACAGAATCACCCATTCTTGAGACAGCTTGTACGGTAAGATTCCTCATGATTTTGGTACTGTATCCTTTACACCGCAAGCAAATGTGGTAAAATGCTTGCTGTGAATCAAGAGCTATACTAGGATGCAGGGCTTTTGTTGTATTTTGTGTTTCACATACACCTGTACATAAACATGTGCATTGTAAAAGTCACTTTGCTCATATAATTACATTGGCGATGTATATAATTGTATTGTGAGCATGTAAAAACTGAGTTGCAAACTTCGTGCATCTCTATTCACCCTGTTGTGGTCAGTATTTAGACTTACCACCATGACTTATAAAGTTGTATTTGTCAGTCTGCAAGGCTTTGTGGCTGTTTTAGCAAAACCCTGTTAATCTTCCTTTCCGTCAAGCACAGCAGATAGAGTTGAGGTTACATTACAATTTGTTTCGCTCAATATTTGTTAATGTTACATTGACAAACCAGGCCGAAAAGTTGGCCTGTGCTGATTGAAGAATCAGATAACTTGAATGTTTGTTTCTAGCTGGTCTCTAAAGAAATCAAAATGACAGTAAATGCACAGATCTTTGCTTTGTTGCCTCAAAAGCTGCTTTCTGCACCCTTTCATTTGGGAGGACAGTTTTTATAACCCTTTAATTCCCAGCTCAGTGTTGACCCTTTCATGTGGCAGGACAATTACTATTAACCCTGTTATTCCCAGTTCAGTGGGGACACTTTCATTTGGCAGGACATTTTTTATAACCCTTTTATTCCAAGCTCTGCATAGACCCTTACACTTGGCATGACAGTTTCTATAACACTTTTATTTCCAGCTCAGTGTAAACCCTTTCCAGCTGAGCATAGACCCTTGCATTTGGCAGGACAGTTTCTATAATCCTTTCATTCCCAGCTCAGTGTAGACCCTTTCATTTGGCAGGACACTTTCTATAACCCTTTTATTCCTAGCTATTTTGTACACCCTTTCATTTTGCAGTGCAATTTTTATAACCCTTTCAATCCCAGCTAAGTGTCGCCCATTTCATTGGGCAAGGCAAATTCTATAACCCTTTTATTCCCAGCAACTTTGTGTTCCCTTTCCTTTGCAAGTGCAATTTCTATAACCCTTCCCTTTAATTCCCAGCTCAGTGTAGACCATTTCATTTGGCAGGACATTTTCTATAACCCTTTTATTCCCAGTAACTTTGTGTTCCCTTTCCTTTGCGAGTGCAATTTCTATAACGCTTTAATTTCAAGCTCAGTGTAGACCATTTCATTTGTCGAGACAATTTCTATAACCCTTTGATTCCCAGCTCAGTTGAGACCCTTTCATTTGGCAAGACAATTTTTATAACCCTTTTATTCTCAGCTATTTTGTACACCCTTTCATTTTGCACTACAATTTCTATAACCCTTTGAATCCCAGCTCAGTTTAATTGATTTCATTTTGCAAGGCAATTTCTAAAACCCTTTTATTCTCAGCTATATTGTACACCCTTTCATTTTGCAGTACAATTTCTATTACCCTTTGAATCCCAGCTCAGTTTCATTGATTTCATTTTGCAAGACAATTTCTGTAACCCTTTTATTCCCAGCAACTTTGTGTTCCCTTTCCTTTGTAAGTGCAATTTCTATAACCCTTTAATTCCCAGATCAGTGTAGACCATTTCATTTGCCAAGACAATTTCTATAACCCTCTGATTCCCAGCTGAGTGCAGACCCTTTTATTTGGCAATGCAATTCTATAACCCTTTTAATCCCAGCTATTTTGTAAACGCTTTCATTTTCCGGTACAATTTCTATAACCCTTTGAATGCCAGCTCAGTGTTAACCTTTTCATTTCGCAAGGTAATTTCTATAACCCTTTTATTCCTAGCAACGTTGTCTTCCCTTTCCTTTCCAAGTGCAATTTCCATAACCCTTTAATTCCCAGCAACTACATGTACCCTTTCATTTTGCAGTACAATTTCTATAACCCTTTGATTCCCAGCTCAGTGTAGACACTTTCATTTGGTGGAACAATTTCTATAACCCTTTGATTCCCAGCTAAGTGTAGCCCCTTTTATATGGCAAGGTAATTTATATAACCCTTTAATTCCCAGCAACCTTGTGTTCCCTGTCATTTGCAAGTGCAATTTCTATAACCCTTTCATTCCCAGATCAGTGTAGACCATTTCATTTGGCAAGACAATTTTTATAACCCTCTGATTCCCACCTGAGTGCAGACCCTTTTATTTTGCAAGGCAATTCTATAACCCTTTTATTCCCTGCTATTTTGTACACCCTTTCTTTTTCCAGTACAATTTCTATAACCCTTTGAATCCCAGCTCAGTGTCGACCATTTCATTTCGCAAGGCAATTTTTATAACCCTCTTATTCCTAGCAACTTTTAGTTCCCTTTCCTTTGCAAGTGGAATTTGTATAACCCTGTAAATCCCAGCAACTTTGTGTACCCTTTCATTTTGCAGTACAATTTCTATAACCCTTTGAATCCCAACTCAGTGTTGACCATTTCATTCAGCAGGACAATTTTTATAACCCTTTAATTTCAAGCAACTTCGTGTACCCTTCTATTTGGAAGTGCAATTTCTATAACCCATTAATTCCCAGATCAGTGTAGACCATTTCATTTGGCAAGACAATTTTTAAACCCTCTGATTCCCACCTGAGTGCAGACCCTTTTATTTAGCAAGGCAATTCTATAACCCTTTTATTCCCAGCTATTTTGTAAACCCTTTCATTTTCCAGTACAATTTCTATAACCCTTTGAATCCCAGCTCAGTGTTAACCCTTTTCATTTGGGAAGGCAATTTCTATAACCCTTTTATTCCCAGCAACTTTGTTTTCCCTTTCCTTTGCAATTGCAATTCCTATAACCCTTTAATTCCCAGCAACTTCGTGTACCCTTTCATTTTTGTAGTGTTTCTATAACCCTTTTATTCCCAGCAACTATGTGTTCCCTTTCCTTTGCAAGTTTCCTTTTCTATAACCCTTTGATTCCCAGCAAACTTGTGTACCCTTCTATTTACAAAAGCAATTTCTATGACCCTTTAATTCCCAGCTCATTGTATACCCTTTCATTTTGCAAGGCAATTTCTATAACCCTTTTATTCCGAGCTCAGTGTTGACCATTTCATTTGGCAAGGCAATTTCTATAACCCTTTTATTCCCAGCAACTTTGTGTTCCCTTCCTTTTGCAAAAGCAATTTCTATAACCCTTTAATTCTCAGCTCATTGTATACCCTTTCATTTTGCAAGGCAATTTCTATATCCCTTTTATTCCCAGCAACTTTGTGTTCCCTTTCATTTGCAAGTACAATTTCTATAACCCTTTAATTCCCAGCTCAGTGGAGACCCTTTCATTTGGCAGGACATTTTCTATAGCGCTTTTATTCCAAGCTCTGCATAGACCCTTACACTTGGTATGACAGTTTCTATAGCACTTTTATTCCCAGCTCAGTGTAAAACCTGTCATGAGTAAGGCCAGTTTCTATAACCCTTTTAATCCCAACAGAGTGTAAACTGTAAGCTGAGCATAGCCCCTTCAATTTGGCATGACAATTTCTATAACCCCTTTATTCTCGGCTCAGTGTAGACCCTTTCATTTGGCAGGAGAGTTTCTATAATCCTTTAATTCCCAGCCATTTTGTACACCCTTTCATTTTGCAGTACAATTTCTATAACCCTTTAATTCCCAGCTCAGTGTAGACCCTTTCATTTGGCAGGACGATTTTTATAACCCTTTTATTCCCAACAGATTCGTGTACCCTTCTATTTGCAAGTGCAATTTCTGTAACCCTTTGATTCCCAGCAACTTCATGTTCCCTTTCCTTTGCAAGTGCAATTTCTATAACCCTTTAATTCCCAGCTCAGTGTAGACCATTTCATTTGCCAAGACAATTTCTATAACCCTTTGATTCCCAGCTCAGTGTCGACACTTTCATTTGGTCGAACAATTTCTATAACCCTTTGATTCCCAGCTTAGTGTAGCCCCTTTCATATGGCAAGGTAATTTATATAATCCATTAATTCCCAGCAACCTTGTGTTCCCTGTCATTTGCAAGTGCAATTTCTATAACCCTTTAATTCCCAGATCAGTGTAGACCATTTCATTTGGCAAGACAATTTTTATAATCCTCTGATTCCCACCTGAGTGCAGACCCTTTTATTTGGCAAGGCAATTCTATAACCCTTTTATTTCCAGCTATTTTGTACACCCTTTCATTTTCCAGTACAATTTCTATAACCCTTTGAATCCCAGCTCAGTGTCGACCATTTCATTTCGCAATTTCGCAATTTTTATAACCCTCTTATTCCTAGCAACTTTTAGTTCCCTTTCCTTTGCAAGTGCAATTTGTATAACCCTTTAAATCCAAGCAACTTTGTGTACCCTTTCATTTTGCAGTACAATTTTTATAACCCTTTGAATCCCAGCTCAGTGTCGACCATTTCATTCGGCAGGACAATTTCTATAACCCTTTGATTCCCAGCTCAGTGTAGACCCTTTCATTTGGCAGGACAAATTTTATAACCCTTTGATTCCCAGCAAAATTGTGTACCCTTCTATTTACAAAAGCAATTTCTATAACCCTTTAATTCCTAGCTCATTGTATACCCTTTCATTTTGCAAGGCAATTTCTATAACCCTTTTATTCCCAGCAACTTTGTGTTCCCTTTTCTTTACAAGTGCAATTTCTGTAATCCTTTACTTCCCAGCTCAGTGTTGACCATTTCATTTGGCAAGGCAATTTCTATAACCCTTTTATTCCCAGCAAGTTTGTGTTCCCTTCCATTTGCAAAAGCAATTTCTATAACCCTTTAATTCTCAGCTCATTGTATACCCTTTCATTTTGCAAGGCAATTTCTATATCCCTTTTATTCCCAGCAACTTTGTGTTCCCTTTCATTTGCAAGTACAATTTCTATAACCCTTTAATTCCCAGCTCAGTGGAGACCCTTTCATTTGGCAGGACATTTTCTATAGCCCTTTTATTCCAAGCTCTGCATAGACCCTTACACTTGGTATGACAGTTTCTATAGCACTTTTATTCCCAGCTCAGTGTAAAACCTGTCATGAGTAAGGCCAGTTTCTAACCCTTTTAATCCCAACAGAGTGTAAACTGTAAGCTGAGAATAGCCCCTTTCATTTGGCAGGAGAGTTTCTATAATCCTTTAATTCCCAGCCATTTCGTACACCCTTTCATTTTGCAGTACAATTTCTATAGCCCTTTAATTCCCAGCCCAGTGTAGACCCTTTCATTTGGCAGAACGATTTTTATAACCCTTTTATTCCCAGCAGATTCGTGTACCCTTCTATTTGCAAGTGCAATTTCTATAATCCTTCGATTCCCAGCAACTTCATGTTCCCTTTCCTTTGCAAGTGCAATTTCTATAACCCTTTAATTCCCAGCTCAGTGTAGACCATTTAATTTGCCAAGACAATTTCTATAACCCTCTGATTCCCAGCTGAGTGCAGACCCTTTTATTTGGCAAGGCAATTCTATAACCCTTTTAATCCCAGCTATTTTGTAAACCCTTTCATTTTCCGGTACAATTTCTATAACCCTTTGAATGCCAGCTCAGTGTTAACCGTTTCATTTCGCAAGACAATTTCTATAACCCTTTTATTCCTAGCAACTTTGTCTTCCCTTTCCTTTCCGAGTGCAATTTCTATAACCCTTTAATTTCCAGCAACACGTGTACCCTTTCATTTTGCAGTACAATTTCTATAACCCTTTGATTCCCAGCTAAGTGTAGCCCCTTTCATATGGCAAGGTAATTTATATAACCCATTAATTCCCAGCAACCTTGTGTTCCCTGTCATTTGCAAGTGCAATTTTTATAACCCTTTAATTCCCAGATCGGTGTAGACCATTTCATTTGGCAAGACAATTTTTATAATCCTCTGATTCCTACCTGAGTGCAGACCCTTTTATTTGCCAAGGCAATTCTATAACCCTTTTATTCCCAGCTATTTTGTACACCCTTTCATTTTCCAGTACAATTTCTATAACCGTTTAATTCCCAGCTCAGTGTAGACCCTTTCATTTGGCAGGACGATTTTTATAACGCTTTTATTCCCAGCAGATTCGTGTACCCTTCTATTTGCAAGTGCAAATTCTATAACCCTTTGATTCCCAGCAACTTCATGTTCCCTTTCCTTTGCAAGTGCAATTTCTATAACCTTTTAATTCCCAGCTCAGTGTAGACCATTTCATTTACCAAGACAATATCTATAACCCTTTGATTCCCAGCTCAGTGTAGACACTTTCATTTGGTCGAACAATTTCAATAACCCTTTGATTCCCAGCTTAGTGTAGCCCCTTTCATATGGCAAGGTAATTTCTATAACCCATTAATTCCCAGCAACCTTGTGTTCCCTTTCATTTGCAAGTGCAATTTCTATAACCCTTTAATTCCCAGCTCAGTGTAGATCATTTCATTTACCAAGACAATTTCTATAACCCTTTGATTCCCAGCTCAGTGTAGACACTTTCATTTGGTCGAACAATTTCTATAACCCTTTGATTCCCAGCTAGTTTGTAAACCCTTTCATTTTCCAGTACAATTTCTATAACCCTTTGAATCCCAGCTCAATGTCGACCATTTCATTTCGCAAGGCAATTTTTATAACCCTCTTATTCCTAGCAACTTTTAGATCCCTTTCCTTTGCAAGTGCAATTTGTATAACCCTGTAAATCCCAGCAACTTTGTGTACCCTTTCATTTTGCAGTACAATTTCTATAATCCCTTGAATCCCAGCTCAGTGTCGACCATTTCATTCGGCAGGACAATTTTTATAACCCTTTGATTCCCAGCTCAGTGTAGACCCTTTCATTTGGCAGGAGATAACCCTTTTATTCCCAGCTATTTTGTAAACCCTTTCATTTTCCGGTACAATTTCTATAACCCTTTGAATCCCAGCTCAGTGTCGACCATTTCATTCGGCAGGACAATTTCTATAACCCTTTTATTCCCAGCTATTTCGTAAACCCTTTCATTTTCCGGTACAATTTCTATAACCCCTTGAATCCCAGCTCAGTGTCGACCATTTCATTCGGCAGGACAATTTCTATAACCCTTTAATTCCCAGCAACTTCGTGTACCCTTTCATTTTTTGTAGTACAATTTCTATAACCCTTTAATTCCCAGCAACTTCGTGTACCCTTTCATTTTTTGTAGTACAATTTCTATAACCCTTTTATTCCCAGCAACTATGTGTTCACTTTCCTTTGCAAGTGCAATTTCTATAACCCTTTAATTCCCAGCTCAGTGTAGACCCTTTCATTTGGCAGGACAAATTTTATAACCCTTTTCTTCCCAGCAACATTGTGTACAATTCTATTTACAAAAGCAATTTCTATAACCCTTTAATTCCTAGCTGATTGTATACCCTTTCATTTTGCAAGGCAATTTCTAAAACCCTTTAATTCCCAGCAGCTTTGTGCACCCTTTCATTTTGCAGTACAATTTCTATAACCCCTTGAATCCCAGGTCAGTGTCGAGCATTTCATTCGGCAGGACAATTTCTATAACCCTTTGAATGCCAGCTCAGTGTTAACCGTTTCATTTCGCAAGGCAATTTCTATAACCCTTTTATTCCTAGCAACTTTGTCTTCCCTTTCCTTTCCAAGTCCAATTTCTATAACCCTTTAATTCCTAGCAACTGTGTGTACCCTTTCATTTTGCAGTACAATTTCTATAACCCTTTGATTCCCATGCATTTTGTACACCCTTTCATTTTGCAGTAAAATTTCTCTAACCCTTTAATTCCCAGCTCAGTGTAGACCCTTTCATTTGGCAGGACGATTTTTATAACGCTTTTATTCCCAGCAGATTCGTGTACCCTTCTATTTGCAAGTGCAATTTCTATAACCCTTTAATTGCCAGCTCAGTGTAGACCATTTCATTTGCCAAGACAATTTCTATAACCCTCTGATTCCCAGCTGAGTGCAGACCCTTTCATTTGGCAAGGCAATTCTATAACCCTTTTAATCCCGGCTATTTTGTAAACCCTTTCATTTTCCGGTACAATTTCTATATCCCTTTGAATGCCAGCTCAGTGTTAACCGTTTCATTTCGCAAGGCAATTTCTATAACCCTTTTATTCCTAGCAACTTTGTCTTCCCTTTCCTTTCCAAGTCCAATTTCTATAACCCTTTAATTCCCAGCAACTACGTGTACCCTTTCATTTTGCAGTGACTTACAATTTCTCAGTGTAGACACTTTCATTTGCTGGAACAATTTCTATAACCCTTTGATTCCCAGCTAAGTGTAGCCCCTTTCATATGGCAAGGTAATTTATATAACCCATTAATTCCTAGCAACCTTGTGTTCCCTTTCATTTGCAAGTGCAATTTCTATAACCCTTTAATTCCCAGATCAGTGTAGACCATTTCATTTGGCAAGACAATTTTTATAACCCTCTGATTCCCACCTGAGTGCAGACCCTTTTATTTAGCAAGGCAATTCTATAACCCTTTTATTCCCAGCTATTTTGTAAACCCTTTCATTTTGCGGTACAATTTCTATAACCCTTTGAATCCCAGCTCAGTGTTAACCCTTTTCATTTGGGAAGGCAATTTCTATAACCCTTTTATTCCCAGCAACTTTCTTTTCCCTTTCCTTTGCAATTGCAATTCCTATAACCCTTTAATTCCCAGCAACTTCGTGTACCCTTTCATTTTTGTAGTGTTTCTATAACCCTTTTATTCCCAGCAACTATGTGTTCCCTTTCCTTTGCAAGTGCAATTTCTTTAACCCTTTTATTCCCAGCAGCTTTGTGCACCCTTTCATTTTGGAGTACAATTTCTATAACCTCTTGAATCCCAGCTCAGTGTCGACCATTTCATTCGGGAGGACAATTGCTATAACCCTTTTATTTCCAGCTATTTTGTAAACCCTTTCATTTTCCGGTACAATTTCTATAACCCCTTGAATCCCAGCTCAGTGTCGACCATTTCATTCGGCAGAACAATTTCTATAACCCTTTTATTCCCAGCTATTTTGTTTTCCCTTTCCTTTGCAATTGCAATTCCTATAACCCTATACAGTCAGTCCGCAGCGTGAGCGAAAACGCACGTATTTATTCAAGTCGTATGCACGGCTGAGCGGTGCTTGCATACGTAATGAGCAGATACATGGTCATGAATAAATCCGTGTAGAACGAGTATTTCTTGTCAGTTTTCGACACTTTTAATATCGACTGAAAGAAAAAACATTAGCAAATATGCTCATGATCAAAATAAAACGGAAAAGAAGAATATAGAATATCAAAATCTCTCTCGAATTCGGTATTGTATTCAAAAATATTCCTTCACGTTTGACGCCAAAAAACTAACCTGAAATCTTTCATGCCCCTCTAAAATATGGTGAAGACTATGTCCGCTAAAGTATATAGTATCACAATAAGGGCAAGTTTTCTCATATTCATTTCAATACGGGTCAGGAACTAGCAAAATTCAGAGACATGTCTAGCGTCGAGTTTAAAAAGATTATCCTCGCGTTCGCACCGGAATTCTGGGTCTGTGATTGGTCGAAATCTGTCGCAAGACGCGGCGTGTCGCATCGCGTAGTATCCATTGGCTGCTGACTCAATGCTGTGAGTTCAAAAACTATGTATCAGATAGAAGTGTCATTGATATGAGTAATAGCTGAATAGTGTACAATTGAGTTGGAGGTAATTTGAAAATGAAAGCCTATATATTAGTTTCATGAAATCCATGATTTTGTTAAATGTTAGGTTTCAGATTGTGATCGAATTTTCACTCTCTATACAAAACTTGAACTTTACACAGAAACCAATGATGTGTATGTGAGTGTGCACTTACAATGACCCTGAACAATGGACCTGGCTACCACCTGTCCCGAGCTCTGCTGCAAGGCACATGAATGCTTTATCAATTATTCATGTGGATTGCCCTGAGCACTGCTAGTCTGAATTCTTGACACAGGGTGAAATGCATGCACATGAAAGAAGTAAGCACATGTTTCCATGTGCTTGCACACACCACATTTCAGAATGAACAAAGACTAGCTGCGATAGTGGAATTCCTCATGAAGCATTCCAATCCTGGTCATTGTCCACAACCATTGTCTGGGTATCAACAACACACTCCACGCGTGTTCATTCACTACCCCACTTCCGGTAAGAAAACATAATTTGCCTTGTTTTCAACAGCAAAATTCACAACCTTAAAAATGGTGCCCCTCTTCGTTTTTTAATTGATCATACTCGCTCAAGTTTCACGATTGTGAAATCGAAGAAATTACGGAGATCTATTTTCAATACCGGTCAGGAACTAGCAAAACATCAAACTATGATCTAAAAGCTTCTTGAACACTGGCAAAATAATCGTTTACTTTGATGCTAAAATGGACTACTATATTGAGATCAAAAATAGGGAAATTAGGTATCAAATTAATGAGCATAATCAGCTCTATAACCTACCCAACCATCCTGGGTCAAACAATGCACTGCGAAAGCTATGAAAGCTGTTATTGCGACCTCTGCAAAAACTCTCGCAAAGTATCGCGAAATTTCGTCAGTCTCAAGGGCACAAACTGCGCAAACGTGATTCTGAATAAAATTGTCGTTCGTGCCTCATTATCGCACGCGCTGCGGACTGACTGTATAATTCCCACCAACTTCGTGTACCCTTTCATTTTCTTAGTGTTTCTATAACCCTTTTATTCCCAGCAACTGTGTGTTCCCTTTCCTTTGCAAGTGCAATTTCTATAACCCTTTTATTCCCAGCAGCTTTGTGCACCCTTTCATTTTGCAGTACAATTTCTATAACCCCTTGAATCCCAGCTCCGTGTCGACCATTTCATTCGGCAGGACATTTTCTATAACCCTTTGATTCCCAACTCAGTGTAGACCCTTTCATTTCGCAGGATAAATTCTATAACCCTTTTATTCCCAGCTATTTTGTAAACCCTTTCATTTTCCGGTACAATTTCTATAACGTTTTGAATCCCAGCTCAGTGTTAACCCTTTTCATTTGGGAAGGCAATTTCTATAACCCTTTTATTCCCAGCAACTTTGTTTTCCCTTTCCTTTGCAATTGAAATTTCTATAACCCTTCAATTCCCAGCAACTTTGTGTACCCTTTCATTTGCAATTGAAATTTCTATAACCCTTCAATTCCCAGCAACTTTGTGTACCCTTTCATTTTTGTAGAACAATTTCTATAACCCTTTTATTCCCAGAACTATGTGTTCCCTTTCCTTTGCAAGTGCAATTTCTATAACCCTTTAATTCCCAGCTCAGTGTAGACCCTTTCATTTGGCAGGACAAATTTTATTCCCAGCGATGTTGTGTACCCTTTCATTTTGCAGTACAATTTCTATAACCCCTTGAATCCCAGCTCAGTGTCGACCATTTCATTCGGCAGGACAATTTCTATAACCCTTTTATTCCCAGCTATTTTGTAAACCCTTTCATTTTCCGGTACAATTTCTGTAACCCTTTGAATCCCAGCTCATTGTTAACCCTTTTCATTTGGGAAGGCAATTTCTATAACCCTTTAATTCCCAGCAGCTTTGTTTTCCCTTTCCTTTGCAATTGAAATTTCTGTAACCCTTTAATTCCCAGCAACTTTGTGTACCCTTTCATTTTTGTAGAACAATTTCTATAACCCTTTTATTCCCAGCAACTATGTGTTCCCTTTCCTTTGCAAATCTAATTTCTATAACCCTTTAATTCCCCGCAGCTTTGTGCACCCTTTCATTTTGCAGTACAATTTCTATAACCCTTTGATTCCCAACGCAGTGTAGACCCTTTCATTTGGCAGGATAAATTCTATAACCCTTTTATTCCCAGCTATTTTGTAAACCCTTTCATTTTCCGGTACAATTTCTATAACGCTTTGAATCCCAGCTCAGTGTTAACCCTTTTCATTTGGGAAGGCAATTTCTATAACCCTTTTATTCCCAGCAACTTTTTTTCCCTTTCCTTTGCAATTCTAATTTCTATAACCCTTTAATTCCCCGCAGCTTTGTGCACCCTTTCATTTTGCAGTACAATTTCTATAACCACTTGAATCCCAGCTCAGTGTCGACCATTTCATTCGGCAGGACAATTTCTATAACCCTTTTATTCCCAATTATTTTGTAAACCCTTTCATTTTCCGGTACAATTTCTGTAACCCTTTGAATCCCAGCTCATTGTTAACCCTTTTCATTTGGGAAGGCAATTTCTATAATCCTTTTATTCCCAGCAGCTTTGTTTTCCCTTTCCTTTGCAATGGAAATTTCTGTAACCCTTTAATTCCCAGCAACTTTGTGTACCCTTTCATTTTTGTAGAACAATTTCTATAACCCTTTTATTCCCAGCAACTATGTGTTCCCTTTCCTTTGCAAGTGCAATTTCTATAACCCTTTAATTCCCAGCTCAGTGTAGACCCTTTCATTTGGCAGGACAAATTTTATAACCCTTTTCTTCCCAGCAACGTTGTGTACCCTTTCATTTTGCAGTACAATTTCTATAACCCCTTGAATCCCAGCTCAGTGTCGACCATTTCATTCGGCAGGACAATTTCTATAACCCTTTGATTCCCAGCTCAGTGTAGACCCTTTCATTTGGCAGGACAAATTTTATAACCCTTTGATTCCCAGCAAAATTGTGTACCCTTTCATTTTGCAGTACAATTTCTATAACCCCTTGAATCCCAGCTCAGTGTTGACCATTTCATTCGGCAGGACAATTTCTATAACCCTTTGATTCCCAGCTCAGTGTAGACCCTTTCATTTAGCAGGACAAATTTTATAACCCTTTTATTCCCAGCAAAATTGTGTACCCTTCTATTTACAAAAGCAATTTCTATAACCCTTTAATTCCCAGCTCATTGTATACCCTTTCATTTTGCAAGGCAATTTTTATAACCCTTTTATTCCCAGCAACTTTGTGTTCCCTTTCCTTTGCAAGTGCAATTTCTGTAACCCTTAATACTTCCCAGCTCAGTGTTGACCATTTCATTTGGCAAGGCAATTTCTATAACCCTTTTATTCCCAGCAACTTTGTGTTTCCTTCCATTTGCAAAAGCAATTTCTCTAACCCTTTAATTCTCAGCTCATTGTATACCCTTTCATTTCGCAAGGCAATTTCTATAGCCCTTTTATTCCCAGCAACTTTGTGTTCCCTTTCATTTGGCCATTTTTACAATCAGTGGTGTAAAACACAGTGTTGGCACTAATTGGTGTATAACTTTCTTATACACTGACAGATATGCATTATTTTTTCTCACAAACTTACCACCCACAGTGTCTACCTTGGGTACCTTAATGAACTTTCCTCTCTCTTTCTTTCAGATGTGGCAGGCACTTACATGCTTGAAATCCAACACTTTTGGTGTACTCATTCTGACATAGTATTTTTGTCAGAGCTAGCATATTAAATTGTGTATTCCTTTTCACTATTTTTGTTGTTGTGATAGACAGGTATCCAACATTAAGAACTATTATGTTTACCAGGTTCTGCTTTGTCTTCTTTAAAGACTGAAATTGTCCAAACTTTATGTTTCGGAGGTGACATTTTCCGTTAACAATTAACCCCTCTTTTGAGTTAGCTCTTGTTCACAATTATAAAATTCAACTTTGCTAATTTCCATCAAAACAGAATAGTAATCAATCTGACTTAACTTTGATCCAAAGAATATTTAATTCAAATAGCTTATCATTTTTTGGTGAGCGTTTATAAATTTATGTAACTTTTCCGTTAACATTTCTGTCACCTCCGAGACAACAGATTCATGTATTTGATTTTTTTATTCTTGACATCAGTTATACATTACATTTGCAAAAATGTAACATATCCCCTCACATTATCTCTGAAGGAAGGTAGTAGAAATATAGCCTTTTGTTTTCATTTCGGAGCAATTTACAATTTTCCGTTAACACTTGTCACCTCCGAAACAATTGTCACCTCCGAAACAACAAGCATATTATATTTGATAATTTCTCGAAGACAAAGCAATTTTGTTTGATTCTGTCCAAGTGACAGGAATCTCTTTTGGATGAAAATAGTAATATGGCAACAGGATGTGAGAATTTTCTAGAGATTAATAAAAGATCTAATAAAAACTAAGAATTACTGTTTCGGAGGTGACAAAACACTGTTAACAAGATTTTTTGTTCATTTCTGTTGAAGAGAAACCATATCATGTACACCAATGGTTTCATATATTTTAGTAACATAAGTCTCAATGTAGAGAAATCAACTAACACACTCTCACTCTTTTTTTTTTTATTACTAGACTGTATGTTTTAGGGCAAATTTACATTTTTTCACTTTTTTTAACAATGAGAATGCACAAAATACACCCATCTGTTGTATATAAAATATTGTAATCAAGATCAATTCTCCTGCTTTAGTTAAGTAAACATATAGATGCTTTCATCTTTAGAAGCTTGATTTCCACAAGCAATTAGTTGTAAAGATTTACCAATCACAGCTTTCCATGTAGGTTGCTTTTCCTTGTGTTTCGGAGGTGACATTGTTTGTTAACACCATATTGTTATGTGATAGTGAAAGGCAAGACTTCAGTTCCTTGTCACTATCTATTAACATTTTCTAATACATTTAATATAGACTACAAAATCATCACAACAGAAGTGACTTTTGTATACATAGCTCACCAGAATTCCCTTGATACCAAAGTGATACATGTACATGTGGCAGCTCATGCATGCCCTAGTCCACAATCTTTAAAAAAAAAAAAGAATGTAAAAAAAAAATCATCAAATAATCAAACTCCACAAAAGGGCCACATGCCTATATAGCTGGTGTACAACTTGTTCTTGAATTCTTAGTTGTTGTTTTTCCATGTACAATGTGGTAATCATAAACAAAATTATGTGATTTTTTTTTTAATATGACAATAATAATTACATTTTCCAAGTTGAACCAACTGTTTATGACATTGTATTTTTTAAGATTATTGAAGTTCTGTGACAACTAAAGTGAACAGAGGAACAAGTCCCCAGGACTGGAAAGGGAAAGATCCAAAAACAAGATTAGTAGTTCTATCTCAATACAATTTTGATGAGGTGTTTACCTTGTTTTGTTATTATGTTTTATCTTAGAATTTGGCTTTAAGTACTGGAATTTCAAGGAAAAGAAAATGGTTTCTTAAAGGACAAGTCCACCTTCATATACATGTGGATTGAGTGAATGCAACAACATTAGTAGAACACATCATTGAAAGTTTGGGGGAAATTGGACAATCCATTCAAAAGTTATGGGTTTTTTTTTTAAGTATCTGCGCAATCACTGCTGGATGAGACGACTACGACAGTGTATGATATCACATGCGTACAACGATATAAGGAAAATACAATGAATTTCACAAAACTTTACTTTTTGAAAAAAGTGCACATTTCTTCAACTTGCTACTGATGTATTTTAGGGCAATATTATTCACCCTGCCTTCCAAAAGAGAGAAGTCATGTGTTCTTTTGTTATGCAAGAAAAGTGAAAATACAGTATGTTGAATTTTCTTGACACTTTCTCTATATCCTTGCACACATGTGACATCACAAGCTGTAGAAGTCTTCTCATTCAGCTTTGACTGAGCAGAAACTTCAAAAATCCATAACTCTGGAACGGATTGCCTTTACTTTCCTCAAACTCTCACTGATGTGTTTTACTATTATTGCTGTATTTACTCAACCCTCATGTCTATTGAGGTGAACTTGTCCTTTTCCAGTTTTGGTCCCTTATAGGTTTATTTGAGACCAGTTTGTGTCCGGGACCTT
This sequence comes from Diadema antillarum, assembly GCF_040938485.1. NCBI lineage: Eukaryota > Metazoa > Echinodermata > Echinoidea > Diadematoida > Diadematidae > Diadema > Diadema antillarum. The sequence goes on along the minus strand of NW_027272643.1, from coordinate 84,274 downwards.
CTGTGAAGTTGATGGGGAAAATTACTGAACAAAAACAAATTTTCCCCTCAAGTTCACAGAAAAGCATTATGCTGCTCTCTTCAGCTGGGAAACACAAACTGTTGTCTTAACCAAATTGTAAAAACCTGTTAAAGATTAGTATGAATTACAATCTCAAACAAAATATGAGCTGGTATCCATTATCATGAAAGAGAATAATTAAACAAGAAAGACCTGAGAGAAAGAGCTTATATTTGAAAATTAAAGCCATGAGGAAAGATATGAATGTTCACTAAATAGTTAACACCTGAGAAGTTGGGTTGTCTCTGTGTTGTGTCACCTCAAAAATAATAAAATGGTTTTTCTTATCTTATACTTTTTACTCTCAAAAGTGACTACCGTAAAGTTCCGTGTATAAGACGCACTATTTTTTCGTCGGAAAACGTTGAAAATCGGGGGTGCGTCGTATACACGGGTACAGTCGAATCACGGGAAAAAATCCGTCATGTACACCCAATTTTATAAGGCCAACTTGGGGCCATGTATGCCCATCGACGTTTGGAAGGTAAGCAATCACTAAAACTCACGGATAAAAGAGCGATCTTTCAATCTGGACACACACAAAAGCTGCAAATATGAGATAAACTAACATCGGCCTTGTGCAGTAACGATGTATCAATGTGGCCATAGACAACAGCTGTAACAGCACTGCTGTGTGCTACCGATGTCAGTCTACCAAGCTACCAACAGCCAACCTAGTAGCTGGAATACGCGATGTACAGGTATCATTACTAAATTACCGATACCGTAAAACTTATCAATGTACTAGTATCAATATGGCCATAGACAAAAGCTGTAAAATACGGAGTAATTTCAGTAGGATCGACACTATGTCACCGTAAATATGAACGATGTGTGAAGCATGCATGCATATCCATGTCGTTCGTTCGCTCTTCATTTCACGAGTGCGAGGCCGGCCAGCTAGGATAGCATAGCTACACTGTGCTGTAGCTAGCTAGCAAGCCTTTGGCAAAGGCAGCAGCTGCAGACTGAGAGGCTTTTGCAATGGACTCGCGTGCACACAGCGATCGGATCGAAGCGCGCTTGCCTGTTGCGCGCTGTGTGTGCAAGTCCATTGCTCTCTGTGTGCGTGTGCTGAAATTATAGCGAGCTGCCTTTTGCAAAAGGCTAGCACTGTGCATACAAGCATGGTACAAGAGACACACATGTTACTGGTAACAGTGCATGAGTGTAATTACCGTACGCACCGTACATCTTGTTGTATGATCCCTCTGCTACACTTGTTGATGTTTTTCTTATTTTTCGTGATGAACCTTCCAGTCTGACATGCGTCAATATGCAAGACACCCTCTGCTATGTACAAGATCGTACTGTATACTCATGAGTACGATATGCATGACACATGTACCACGATTGAAAGGCGAAACAATAGCAAGTTAAGTGAGTACCGAGACAAGTCTCGCATTTTGCGTCTTCCATATTTTTTGTTGATGTCCGATGAATACCGTTAAAAGAAGATATAAAAGGAAACGAAAAATAGAGCAAATACATGCTGCATTCTAGGGAAATTTTGAGCTGAAATAATATGTATGACACACGCAATATTTGCGTGGACATTTTCGTGGTTTTTTTTTTTTTTTTAATTTTAGGTCCGAAATTAGGGGTGCGTCTTATACACGGGTGCGTCTTATACACGGAACTTTACGGTAATATGATTTGCAGGTAATTTTCAAGCAATTCAGAAAGATACGTAAAATATATTTTAGTAATGTCAACAGTTTGAATGAATCTGGTGTATAGAAAATTTATCCCAGATGAACCAAACACCTTTCACCAGTATTATAACATTCGTATGGTGGCTATCAAGGATGATGAAGAATTCATGAACATCCTGGAATTAATCTATTCATAAAACTATGTGCAAACAAAAACGTACACAAGTCAAATAAGAATTTTTGCTTTTGGTATTCATACCGTATGTCCCCACCAAAAAACTACAGTGGTACCCTCCGCAACGATAACTTTAAAGATAGCGAATCAATCTAAAATACAATTTGAGGGATTGAAACTATAACTCATTGCCCACACCTTACAGAAAACCCCATTAAATTTGCTTCAGAGGTCAAAGAGAATTGAGGATTTTTGTAGAGCATGTGAGGAATCCCTTCCCTCCAAGTTCTGTATTGTGTTTACACATTAATATGCAGTTTTAAGAGCATCCAAGTGCTGAACTTGGAAGAATCAGACTCCTGACATCCTTTACAACAATTCACATTTCTTTGAGATCACTTAACCAAATTGACTGGGGCTTCCTGCAAAATAGAGCTAAGATGTTATAATTTAAGACCCCAAAGTACAATTTAGCTGATTTAATCATATTGGGTGCTATCAATGCAAAAGTCTAATTGTAAATTTGTTGGGGGGGGGGGGGACATACTATATGAATACTTGAACACAATGTTAACATTGAATGTCACCTCCGAAACAAAGTTATTCTTCCCTGGTTTTGTGGAATAAAATGTTCTGAGAGCAAAGAAACATTACTAAAATTATCTTACACCCTCATTTCAATTTAAGGTAGAAAATGGAATGCCATGTTCCTTCAGTTTACAATATCTAGCTTATGTCCATCATATTCTTACTGTAAATGAATATTTCAACACAATGTTAACATTGAATGTCACCTCCGAAACGGAGTGATTCTTCCCTGGTGTTGTGGAATAAAATGTTCTGAGAGCAAAGAAACATTACTTAAATGATCTCACACCCTCATCTCAATTTAAAGTAGAAAATGGAATGCCATGTTTCTTCAGATTACAATATTTAGCTTACATCCTTTGTCCAAATGGAAGGCAAACTACCGGTACCCATGCTAATTAATGAAGTGTAAAAAAACACTTGTTCTGTTTGGTTTATCTGCTTCAAACAGGAGTTAATTTCTTGTTCTCGAGTTATAATTATTAGAAACATTGATAAAAAGAAGAAGTTTTTGTGTTATTGTCACTTATTCTCAAAAAAAGTGAGTGTTAATATTAGTGTCACCTCCGAAATATTCTAATATGTTAACTGTCACCTCCGAAACATCCATGTGTGAAAAATCCAAGTTTTAAAGAAATGATTGGAATTTCATTTAACCTACATAGGAAGGTAGCCCCCCTTAAAGACTTGTTATAGTAAGAGTTTGACCTGGCCTGCCCTCCAATAAATAGTTAAAATCTTAAAAATTATATGTCAATTGGTATTTTTAGCAAAAATTTATAAATCTCATGTATTTTTTTAAAAATTCACTTTATATTCAACCCCCAAATAGTTTTGATTCACAAACTATATATTGTTGTTAACCATATAAACTTTGCATGGTGAAGTTTGACTGCAGAGTTTTGTCAATATGGTGCAATTCATGAAAGCAAAATTTTGCTTAAATTTACTTCAGGTGCCAGGGTTTTCCTTAAATTACACCAATAACCCTTCAGCTTTAAGGTCTGAAATGTTATTTTTTCAAAAATTTGAATACTTTCAAACAGGAATCAAACAGAATAATGAAAAAATATTTTGTTTGAAATTTTGACCCTCCGAGTACAAAAGTTACACCACTGATCGTAAAAAAGGCCATTTGCAAGTACAATTTCTATAACCCTTTAATTCCCAGCTCAGTGGAGACCCTTTCATTTGGCAGGACATTTTCTATAACCCTTTTATTCCAAGCTCTGCATAGACCCTTACACTTGGTATGACAGTTTCTATAGCACTTTTATTCCCAGCTCAGTGTAAAACCTGTCATGAGTAAGGCCAGTTTCTATAACCCTTTTAATCCAAACAGAGTGTAAACTGTAAGCTGAGCATAGCCCCTTGCATTTGGCATGACAATTTCTATAAGCCTTTTATTCTCAGCTCAGTGTAGACCCTTTCATTTGGCAGGAGAGTTTCTATAATCCTTTAATTCCCAGCCATTTTGTACACCCTTTCTTTTTGCAGTACAATATCTATAACCCTTTAATTCCCAGCTCAGTGTAGACCCTTTCATTTGGCAGGACGATTTTTATAACGCTTTTATTCCCAGCAGATTCATGTACCCTTCTATTTGCAAGTGCAATTTCTATAACCCTTTGATTCCCAGAAACTTCATGTTCCCTTTCCTTTGCAAGTGCAATTTCTATAACCCTTTAATTCCCAGCTCAGTGTAGACCATTTCATTTGCCAAGACAATTTCTATAACCCTCTGATTCCCAGCTGAGTGCAGACCCTTTTATTTGGCAAGGCAATTCTATAACCCTTTTAATCCCGGCTATTTTGTAAACCCTTTCATTTTCCGGTACAATTTCTATAACCCTTTGAATGCCAGCTCAGTGTTAACCGCTTCATTTCGCAAGGCAATTTCTATAACCCTTTTATTCCTAGCAACTTTGTCTTCCCTTTCCTTTCCAATTGCAATTTCTATAACCCTTTAATTCCCAGCAACTACGTGTACCCTTTCATTTTGGAGTACAATTTCTATAACCCTTTGATTCCCAGCTCAGTGTAGACACTTTCATTTGGTGGAACAATTTCTATAACCCTTTGATTCCCAGCTAAGTGTAGCCCCTTTCATATGGCAAGGTAATTTATATTTATAACCCATTAATTCCCAGCAACCTTGTGTTCCTTGTCATTTGCAAGTGCAATTTCTATAACCCTTTAATTCCCAGATCAGTGTAGACCATTTCATTTGGCAAGACAATTTTTATAATCCTCTGATTCCCACCTGAGTGCAGACCCTTTTATTTGACAAGGCAATTCTATAACCCATTTATTCCCAGCTATTTTGTACACCCTTTCATTTTCCAGTACAATGTCTATAACCCTTTGAATCCCAGCTCAGTGTCGACCATTTCATTTCGCAAGGCAATTTTTATAACCCTCTTATTCCTAGCAACTTTTAGTTCCCTTTCCTTTGCAAATGCAATTTGTATAACCCTTTAAATCCCAGCAACTTTGTGTACCCTTTCATTTTGCTGTACAATTTCTATAACCCTTTGAATCCCAGCTCAGTGTTGACCATTTCATTCGGCAGGACAATTTTTATAACCCTTTAATTCCCAGCAACTTCGTGTACCCTTCTATTTGCAAGTGCAATTTCTATAACCCTTTAATTCCCAGCTCAGTGTAGACTCGTTCATTTGGCTGGACAGTTTCTGGAGTGATCTATGTCCACAATTTTGAAGCAATTGAACTCAAGGTTGATGTACATGATGACACTGAGGTGTAGATATACAGGACATGTTTTTTATGTTTGTCAACGAAAGCATTGCCATGGTAACCAAAATTTCCCAAAAACTTTGTGGAGTGAATTACTTCTACAGTAAAAGCAAATTTAATCCAAATTTAGTGTGCAAGAAGTGAATGTCTTCCACAATTTTGGAAGCAATTGGACACAAATTTAGTGCAATGGTGGTTTTGCTGTCAAAATCAAATTTTAGGTTATTTAGAAGCTGATTGATTGAAGAAAATGTGTTTTAAGGCAGCCATTTTGGAAAAATCAAAGATGGCAGCTATATAGGTATCGGGGCAAATGAAAACATTGTTTTCCTGATTTCTCATACAACAAGCTTTCCAAAAATGTATAATTTTGATACTACCCAAAAAATATATGGCAAAATTACATAAGAAACCAGACTATTTGTCAATTTGCGAGGTTTTGTGGCTGCTATAAGCGGGGTTCCCACTATCCTGCGATCCATTGCGAACGCCACGATTGGACATTCGTAACTGATCGTGGAAAATTTGCTGAACTCGTCTGAAATTTCACGTTTGGATACGAAGTTATGCGAGTCAATACGTGTTGGTACGCTTGGATGCGATATGGTCACGATTGGTCTATTTCACGCGATACGATCTGTCACGATCTGGTCTGCCGTTCAAATACGATCCGACAGGATTGTCCTGATTGAGTTCACGATTGGTACCGATCTAACATGACCATTACGATCAGGATCCCCGATCTGGTACGTGCAGCAACGTACTGATACGTTCCAATACAAATACTGCGAACCAATACGGGCTGCTGAGATAAGATACGATATCTTTTGCGATGGGGATCAGAAGCGACCCCCATTTAAGGTGCGATTGGACCCGAATGGGAATATTATAGTCCGGCTGACGATGGATTTCATTGTTTCCCTTAAATTATGCAGAGTGATTAGGCCTATTAATTTTATCCACAACCACTGATGATGGCAAGGCTTGACAGGTTGACGATGATGACAACGTAACCTTTGCAGTATTGCTAATGACGATTATGTTATCAGAGAGAAAGTTGCACCCAGGCCAGCCATAACCTCAGATATCCCCTCGTCTAATATTAAACGTAAAGAAATTAATAGATTATTAAGTCAATATGCTCACCCTACCCCTCACAAAAAAAAAAATGAAATAACGAACCCAAATACATCCCAGATCAGATGATTGCCCCTCTTTCCCAGAAAAAATAAAAACAGCAAGACAAAAATGACCTTTCTCTCCAATACATGAAGAAAATAATTACATGATGAAATGGAAGCTAAGAAAGAGGATGGGATCATTTGGAATGTTATGTAACATAGTATTATGTGTTATATACGCTCGATATAAGAAAGTTGGCCGAATGGATAGCATTGCTTATGTGTTCGATTTCATATTCGCAAAGTGTATGTATCATATGCCTTTTTATTTCAAAATGCCGTTATCTCATGGGTTATTAAAAGTTTGGTTTATTCGGCTTGACTTACTGTTTCACTGATACTGATAACTGATACACACACATAACAGAAAAGTGACTCCCTAATCAAGATGATGTCACTTTTTAACAAAAAAGGAGGTTTTACGCAAAATTATTTCGCAGGGGTATATTGCTACACTTATTAAATAACTTACTGTGAAAAATGATAAGAGTGATCTTCATTGTCGTAATCATACAAGTGATCTCACAACCACGACAATGGTCACTTTTACATTAATTTTTGCAGTAATAATGAGAGTTGTAAATAACCATTTTCCTCTAAAATTATACTCTACCAAACATACAAAAAAAGACATTGAAAAGTGCCAAAATAGATGTAAAGGGGTCAAACGATGGCTGATGAAACAGCAACTCTTAATTACTATGTACAATACACAAACAGCAGGATAGTGCACCCCCCAAAAAACCCTCTGTAATATACTTTTAAAAAATAACCCTTTGCCTTTGATATGTACCCATTCAAGCACGATTCATTAGACATACAATTGCCATTTTATTTTTGCTCATTTTTTGTTTTCGTTACAAAAGTTATCCCATATCCTGTTTTGTGTGTCTGTATAATGGTAATAGCAACTCATTAATGAAAACATCATTAACGTAATGTATGAAAACATCTAAAAATCTGTAATACAACTTTCATTTTATGAAATCATAAAAAAAAAGATTTTGATAATGTACCTTCAAAATTACGACAATCAAACCCCACACCGTCATACAATTTACCGTTTGGAAAGAATAATCTAAAGATGGAGGCTACCACCTATCAGAATACAAAATAAATCAATTTATGAGTAAAATAAGGGCAAGTGGGCAAAAAAATAATATTAATAAGCAGAAGTGAAGTGAAAAGGTTGATCCCGATCAACACGATTAAGAAGCACGATTAGAAGAGATTTGCTGCCTTTGGATACGATCCTAGACGATCTGATGCGATGATCATGATCAAAAACTAATCGTGTTAATCGTAGAGAATTTTTGAACCGTCCAAAATTTTCCTACGATTAACGCGATTGCCACGATTGACCTTAAGATCTGATACAATCTGATAAGACCATCACGCTTGCTGCACGATTAAGACCACGATTTCAATCGTGGCGCCAATCGTGAAAGTGGGAACCCCGCTTTAGCAAAACCCTGTTAATCTTCCTCTCAACCGAACGCAGTAGATCGAGTTGAGGTCATTTTACCATTTGTTTCACTCAATATTAGATAGAAACCTAAGGCAGGGAGGTGTTACAGAGATGGAGTGGCAACTCTTCGTAATTCATGCATACACATGTTTGGGTTCAAGGCGTTACAAAGGGATGTCTAGCATTCCACTACACTTTGAAGTCATGCTCGCCACCACTCTTATTGCAAGTCGAAGTTCGGAGACGACGAACGCATTTCACCTTTCGTTGAATTACAAGCTTTATTTCACCATAAAATATTAAATGAAATACTCGAATTGATTTAGAATAGTTTAGTAAAGAATTTAATGTTATGAACATGTATTTCTAGTTTCTTCGTAATGCGCAAATCAAAATGAAATGAAAATTAGGCCCTCTTAAAAACCTAATATTTTTCTATAATGCGCACATTTCTGCATGTTAGTTTTCTGCCTTTTAAACTGGTATATTTTGATCTTTCAAATAAAGTATTCCATTAAAGCGTGTTCCAGTGTGCTTTTTAACTATTTGCTGTTAAAATTGTCAGTTTTACACTGCATATTGATTCGCTGCTCCAATTCAAGGAACACAAATTTATTGTTGCCATCACATTGAAAGAGAGAGCGCATTGCAGTAGGGGCAAGTATTTCTAGATGTGAGAGCGCTAGTCCCGATTATTGATGCTCTCTTTTGTCAAAGCACACGGGTAACACCTGTAGTTGAACGCATAACTTCTCGGCGGTGCCGCGCATGACTTCAAAGGAGAGCAGTAGTTGTGTCTCCTTCTCTAGCACCTCCTTGCCTGAGGAAGGTAAAAAACCAGGACTATTACATTGACAAATGGGGCCTGTTGCATAAAAGTTACAATTATGGTTACTTTGCCATCAAATGGTAACTACCATGGTAACAATACTCAACAGCCAATCAAAATCAAGAATTCCATGGAAGTTACCATTGGATGGCAAAGTTACCTTAATTGTAACTTTATGCAACGGGTCCATTTTACACAAGAAATCAAGAATTCCATGGAAGTTACCATTAGATGGCAAAGTTCCCAGTAACTGTAACTTTTATGCAATGGGCCTCAGGCTGCAAAGATTATAGAACACGTATTTTGGCCTGAGCTGACTGAAGAATCAGATAGCTTGAATGTTTCTATTTCTAACTAGATTCTGAAGAAATCAAAATGACAGCAATTGTATACTGTAAACGTCAATATTTTCGCGCGATTAATTTTTCGCGCTGAGCGGCTCGAAAACATATTCGCGGGTTCTTAAATTCGCGCTCCGCAGCGGGTTAATACACAATCTCTGTTTTCATCCAGCGATGCCAGCGTACGATAAGCGATGTAGCGAGCGGCGCGAGTGCGAGTACAAGCGCTCAATTACGTAGTACATGTGTGTTTTACTCGATACATGTACTGTTAGTAGTACTAGTACTAGTACTGTAGTCGCGGGGATGTAGCACACCAATCGGCCAAGGGCTCGGTGCGTGCGGTGCGTGCGATGATACTGCTATATGCGTAAACATGTCTGTACTACGTAGCTGTATCATCGACGAAGCGCACACAATTCAGGCCGTTCAAAATGTGCATTGAAAATTGCGAAGATATATTCGCGCATTTTTGAATTCGCGCTAGCCGAACGTAGCGCGAAATCCGCGAAAATTAATGTACCGCGAAAATTTCCACGTTTACAGTAGATCTTTGCTTTGATGCCTCAAAAGCTGCAAAAAATGAACTTGACCTCTGATTCATACAATGTAGCTTTCACATTTTTCATAATGTTAACCAGATTGGATGATGGCTAATAACATTGCAGAATAACCGTAACCAAAGCTTACGAAATCGCATGTAAGATAGGAAGTTCATGTATTCAACACTCCCACTCAGAGAAGCGTTAAAGCCCAAACAAAGTTCTGGTATGCCTGCAAAAGTTGTCAAATTTCGCTCCCAAATGTGAACGTATGCTTAGAAAATGTGCAGGATAACGATGTTATTACAAGATATTTGATGGGTAACGACAAAAATGCGAAATATTAACCAAAAAGGTTCAGTCTCAGTGCTTACCCGAACGGGGTCAGGCTAAACTCGGACTCGGGGATAACTCGGCTCCGGCTTTGACGGCGGGATGAGTTGTAATGGTTGTCCCTCTGATTGTACAGTGTTGTCCTATGGGAGCGGCCTGTATAAACTTGCGCTTCGTGTTCTGGGCCTACTCGAACTCGCAGTAATGGTCCGAGCTGTTACAACGCGCGCATCAAAAACCTCTTTTGCGCGCATGCAAAATTAGTGTGCGCCTATCAAGCACCTCTAAAACAACCAAAGGCGCTTGATAAACAACAACAAAAACTCCAAAGACCGCGCGTCTCAGCAACTGAGGACCGCGCGCTGTCATTTTTGTTTTGTTTTGTACAGGATTACGTTAGCACGCACTTTCCAGTCCATTCAGTTAGGCCTCATTTGGTATTATGCAGTGGCCAGTAGAATGTGGCGATCACTTACTGCGTGTGAATTGTCTGAAGTAGGGTCAAATTTTTCCCGAGACCGAGTTAGTCTGGAGCCTTCTGGAATAAAAGTCGGTTTTCCTACTATTATCATTTTTCTCAAAATACTCCAAAACGACTCATCATTCCGGCAAACCGCGTCAGCCAGGTAAGTTTCTTAGTGGACTCTTTCGATATATTGCAAGCAAAAATGAAATGGTGCTAGACGGGTTCTCAAGCACTTACCGAAACTTAGTTTTCACTTTAATAGGAAAAATTGGTAAGAACTTCCACTTCTTCTACCGCTATATATATATATATATATATATATATATTTCTTATTATGCATTCATACATTTCTTATTATACACGATGTGCCCACTTTGTTTATTCTTCAGAAAACTGTGCGAGAGACTTGTGGTGAAATCCAGTCCTTTTTGACACAGCTGCTACAAGGAGACTTTAGTCATGATCAGCAGGCAATGTAAGTATTTGAAGATGAAATGCTGAGCAAAACCACTTTGTTTTCTTTCATGACAGTTATGTGATTTGAAATCTGCTTTGCTGACTTGTACTAGTTTAGAGGTACAAGTATGTTGCTCTCGAGATGTGATGTATTTGAATGGACAAATTCACCTTCATAGATATGTAGATTGAGTGAATGCAGCAATATCAATAGAACAACAGACAATCCGATTGAAGGTTATGACTTTTTGAAGTTTCTGCTTAGTCACTGCTGGATGAGAAGACTAATACAGCTTGTGATGTCACATGTGTACGACAATTTAAAGAAAATTCAATATAATTTCACTTTTCTCGCATGATAAAAGGACACTTGACTTTCCTCTTCAGAAGGCAAGAGGGAATAGTATTACCCTTAAAGGGAAGCAGTCCTGAGATTTTCACTGTACTGATAATGAAGAAGAGTAAAAAATAACCTTTCACCAATTTATACGCGTGGACATTAAAAATTGTCTCCGTACGCAATTTTTAAAAAACAATTCCTGCAAGCGATCGTGTAAGAGCCTGCCAATAGTCTGGTAGGAATGGGGGGTCCCCATGCACCCCCGAACACATTTTTTTAACTTACTTTTTTGTAACCCTTAGGGTGTCTAGTTAATGAATTTTTTTGTTCCCAAGAAAAAATCGTGTCCCATGGGGGTCATTGGCGGCCATCTTGGCAGCCATCTTGGATTTTCAGGGAAAATCATTATCTTCCATAACTTTTGAACTACACAGCATATAATTATAAATAAAGCATTTCTGCAGGGTAAACATGACACGAGGAATCGATTGCAATGGTTATTTACATGATTAAAGCAAGTCTGAAACAAGAAAAGCCTAAAAACATGCAAATTTCGGTGTCATTTTCACCGAAAACTACCCAATTAGTTTAACTTTTGAATTACACAACATACAGGGACAAATAAAACAGTAATTCAGAGTTAATACGGCATGAGGAATCGTTTGAGAGAGTTATTTACATGATTAAAGCAAGCTACATACAAGAAAAGTCCAAACATGCGAGGAAAACCAGTGTTGTTTACTCTAGAAATATTCCCAAGTAGTCTATATACATATATACATGACAATCTCATACCTCCTAAGAGTAAACTTACCTCTTTTTCTTAACAGTCTGGTAGGAAAGGGGGGGGGGGGGTCCCGTGCACCCTCATTTTTGTATCCCTTAGGGTGTCTATTTGATTTTTTTTTTGTCTCCAAGTGAAAATCGTGTCACATGGGGGTCATTGGCAGCCATCTTGGATTTGCGAGGAAAATCATTAGTTTCTATAACTTTTGAAGTTTCCAACATGCAAGGAAAAATAAAACATTTTTTCAGGGTATATGTGACATGAGAAATCGATTGAGATGGTTATTTACATGATTAAAAAATGCTCGATACAAGAAAAGTCCCAAATATAATAAATTCTGTATCGGTTACACTGAAAAGTACCCAAATAGTTCAACTTTTGAACTATACACAACATACAGGGACAAATAAAACATTTCTTCAGACGAAACACAGCATGAGGAATCAATTGAGATTGTCATTTACATAATGAAAGCAAATTTGACACAAGAAATGTCCCAAAACTGAAAAATTAAGTGCTGTTACTCTGGAAATGGCCCAAATATTTCATGCTACATACATGACAAATTGCATACCTCACAAAAGTGACTAACAACTCTGTCTTTAGATCATTGCCCAAATAGGCCTTTTTTGTTTTGTATCAAAAACATTAAATAGAATCTGAAGAGAAAATTAATTTCAAGCATTGTCACCCCTCACTTGGTGAAATAGAATAAGAATGTAAGCACTGTGGTAATTCATATGCAAATACCCTTAAAAAGAGGTGACACATGAGAATAATGTTGATCACAACACTTAAAAGTGACTAATTGACAAAGATAAAACTTGAACTGAAATTTAACACTCTTTGTGCACGTTCAATTTCGTTTCATTTTATATTTAAAACGAGTTTGAGTTGGGATATATTCAAGGAAACAATCACTGTGTCAAAATGTCGAGCCGATTTAAAAAAATTTAGATGCCAAAATGGTTTCATTTATTCTCAAGTTAAAAAAAGCAGTTCATTCAAATGTATTTGTTTAAAGTTTATTGTCCGAAAACAAAAAGAGAAACATTTCATTTGACAGCCGGAAATCTAGCCTGTGAATAGGGACTGTATATCAATGTGGATTGCTGCTACTTTAATTTAGAAATATTTGCATGTGAATCGCTTTTGTGCTTACATCCTGTATGCATTCAATTCAAGTTCACATTGATTGGAATTAAGTTTCCTTTCGAATTCTGTTAAAAGTTGTCTGATATAAGACGCAATATTCAAGCTATTATCAAAAGACATAATGATATTTTGAAAGGGTTAGTCACATACCGATTAGTGATTGGCTGAACACAGTCACGTGATGGAAGTAGATTCGTTATGTTGGCCCATGGGCGAACATTCTTGTAATGTTCTCCCATGGGAAAACATTTCCACGTGACAAATGACAGAATTAAGGCCTAGGACCGCAGCGCACTTATAACCTCCCTCAATAGCATTTCAAACCCTTCGGGTGGAACATTGGGTATGTTGTTCCCTCCGCCGCCAGTCATCATCTATATATTTCAACGTTTGTGACATGTGTATATGCTTTTCATGAAGTATGGAATTAACGTATATTGAAAAAATATAAAGTAACACAATATGACTTCACTTTTCTTAAAAAGTATTCTGAATGCTCACCCTGTGTAACTGTACAAACCACAGAAGCGGTTATGCAATATATCAGGTTTTAATTTCACACTTCTTTAATTTCTATACCAGTAGTCATCATCAAAACGATCATTGTAATCAATGTCTGGGTCCTCTTCTTCATCCTCCTTCATTTCCTCAGTAATTTTCTGAAGCAAGTCAATGAGGGAAGTCGGAAAGATAGGGCCACTTGACCACACTGGCTCCATCATAACAAAGGCTACCTTCTGCCATCCTTGTCCAGAATCAAAGGAGTCATATACAGAGCACCAGAAGATTGGTTGGTCAGCTCTCTTTAAGATGGCAAGGCGATGGGTCACACATTTAATGTGTGGGATAAGGTTGTCACTGCAAGGTGTATATGAGCATGAAGAAATCCACATTGGAGTTTGTAGTCATTTGTTCGCCCTCTCCCATCATCTGCTTTGGATGATGCTGCTGTAAATAGACTTCTCCACCTCTTGTGGTCATACATTAGGCATGTGAATGCTCCAATGTCTTCTGTCACCTCTTATTGGCTCTACAGACCACCCATCTCCAAGGTTTAAGTGGGGGACAAAAAACATTGGCACATTTCAAAGTCATGTTGTAAGATTTCTGCAGTGTTCATTATAATGTAATATTGAACAATTTACCACATTTCAGTAAAATATTGCAGAGATTATAATGTCATACTACTCTCTCCTGAATGCTGTATGGTACATGGGGTGGCTTTGTAGATTCTTTAGGGGTCCGACTTCGCCCCTACTCTTGAAGGCACTTGTTACATCTTCCCCTGTAAACACATGTCGTCCAAGTATTGTGGTACAGAAGCCCGCTCCCTTTGATTCAGTATGCCAGTTCAACGACATTCACAATCTGGCAATGCTCGACAGTCCATTTATCATGGAGGATAGTGAGGGTGACGGAGTGAGCATGGTGCAAGAAGATCCAGAAAATGTCTGTGTCTGGTGTCCTTACCACAGCTGCTTTGTACCCAACCTTAATAGTGGAATACTCGAGGTAGAGCGCTACCCTGGTGTCCTTCTCCTGGTTAGACGGCAGCTCATGGATAGAGCTTATTGTCTCCTGGGATGAATAATTAGGTGAACAAAAAGAATGTAACAGGAATCACTTAAGCTTCAGAGAATGTGATTTCTGTTACATTCCTTTTGTTTACACAATGATAATGTTCCAAGAGACAATGGCGCGATATCCATGAGTGACTGTCTAACCAGTATAAGAAGACGGACACCAGGGTCGTGCTCTACCTCAAGTGCGCTGCTAAACTTAGGTACAAGGTAGCTTTGGTGAGGGATCCAGACACACATTTCCTTGATCCCCTTGGTCCTTGCTTAATCCATTCTACAATGTAGTATTTTTCTTAATAAACGGACTGTCACGTATTGCCAGGTTGTCAATGTCAATTAACTTGCATTTATATAGAATCAACGGGAGCTCATATACTGTATACCAAAATACCTGGACTACCGGGGAAGATGTAACAATTAAAGTGCCTTAATGGGTTGGGAAAAGTTGGACCCCTAAAGAATCAACAAAAGCCACCCCATATACCACATAGCATTCAGGTGAGTGTTGTTTGATTTCGTGATTTCAGAAGTATTTTACTGAAATCTAATAAGTTGCTCAGTATTATATCATAATAAACACTACTAAAATATTAGAATATGACTTTACAATATGCCAAGTTGAGTGTTTTTTCCTCACAATTCTTGGTGATGGGTGGTCTGTGGAGCCAGAGGTGACAGATGACATTGAAGCATTCACATGCCTAAAATGTATAGCGAGGTCCGGGAGAAGTCTATCATAATGGCGTTCGCAGCATCATGCTGAAACAGATGGTGGGAGAGGGCGAGCAACTGATGACCAAATCCAAGGTGGATTTCTCCTTGCTCCCACCTGGCAGAGGCAACCTTATTTCACACTTTCAATGTGTGAACCATGGGTACCACCTTGCCATCTTCAAGCGATCTGACTAGCCAATCTTCTGGTGCGCTACCGCTTTAATCCTGGACAAAGGTGGCATAAGACAGCCTTCGGTATCATGGATCCGGTGTGGTCAAGTGGCCCTATCCTTCCCACTTCCCTCATTGACTTGCTTCAGAAAGTTACTCCGTAGACGGAGGAGGATGAAGAGGAGGAGCCAGACATTGATTACAATGATCGATTTGATGATGACTGTAAATTACCAGAAGTGTAAAACCCAAAGCTAACATATTATCGCTTACCGAATCTGTGGTTTGTATAATTGCATAGGATGAGAATTAAGAATATGTTAGACAAATTAAAGTCATAGAGAGAGAGTGGATTTCTGACTGTCAAGTGATTTTCATATGTTTATTTTCAGACAGGAAGGCTTTAAACAAATACGTTTGAATGAACCATTTTTAACTTAATCTTAAATAAGTTTAATGATAACAATATGACACCTAAATTGGTGAAACCGACAGAGCATTTTGGTACAGTGATTTCCTTTATGAAAATACACTTACTCAAACTCTTCAAATACAAAATTATATGAAATAGAAGATGCACTCAAAAAGTGTTCAATTACATTTTAGGTTTGAATTTTGTCGATTAGTCACTTTCACATGTGGTCAAAATTTGTATGTTGACCTCTTTCGATCTGCTTTTTTAGGGGTATCTGCATATCAATTGCCATCGTGCTTACATTTTTCATTTGATTTCAACAAGTGAGGCGTCAAAATGCTTGGAGTTGCATGTTGCATATTTTTTAATAAACAAAACACCATATTTGAGCTATGATCTAAAGACAAAGTGCCAAGTCACTTTTGTGAAGTAGTTTGTCATGTATGTATACGGATTTTGGGTACTCTACGGTGTAAATGACGCCAAATTTTTCGTATTTTGGACTTTTTGTATCAAACTTGCTTTAATCATAAAAATAACCATCTCAATCGATTCCTCATGACACAGTTACCCTGAAGTTACAGAATTTACTGATTTTCCTCTCAAATAAAAAATGGCCGCCAATGACCCCCCCCCCCCCCTCCGACACGATTATTACTTGGAAACAAAAAAAAAAAATCATCATCTAATAGACACCTGGAAGGGATACAAAAATTTAGGGTGCATGAGGATCCCCCATTCCTAGACTTTAGTGGTTAGTCAATCATATGAGGTATATAATTGTCATGTATGTATATGGACTATTTGGGCAGAGCAAACAACACTGTTTTATTATTCGCATGTTTGGATTTTTCATGTATCATAATTGTTTTAATTATGTAAATAACAATGTCAATCGATTCCTCATGCCAAATTTACCCTGGAGAAATTATTTATTTGTCCTTGTATGTTGGAAACTTATAGAAAGTTATAGAAATTAATGATTTTCCTCGCAAATCCAAGATGGCTGCCAATGATCCCCCATGTGACACGATTTTCACTTGGAGACAAAAAGAATCAAATAGACACCCTAAGGGATACAAAAAGGAGGGTGCATGGGACCCCCACCCCCCATTCCTACCAGACTGTTAAGAAAAAGAGGTTAGTTTACTCTTAGGAGATATGAGATTGTATTCACTTGGGAATATTTCTAGGGTAAACGACACTGGTTTTCCTCACATGTTTGGACTTTTCTTGTATGTAACTTGCTTTAATCATGTAAATAACTGTCTCAAACGATTCCTCATGCCATATTAACTCTGAATTACTGTTTTATTTGTCCCTGTATGTTGTGTAATTCAAAAGTTAAACTATTTAGGTATTTTTCGGTGAAAATGACACCGAAATTTGCATATTTTTAGGATTTTCTTGTTTCAGACTTGCTTTAATCACGTAAATAACCATTGCAATCGATTCCTCGTGTCACGTTTACCCTGAAGAAATGCTTTATTTATAATTTTATGCTGTGTAGTTCAAAAGTTATGGAAGATAATGATTTTCCCTGAAAATCCAAGATGGCTGCCAAGATGGCCGCCAATGACCCCCATGGGACACGATTTTTTCTTGGGAACAAAAAAAAATCATTAACTAGACACCCTAAGGGTTACAAAAAAGTAAGTTAAAAAAATGTGTTCGGGGGGTGCATGGGGACCCCCCATTCCTACCAGACTACAAAAGGTGCAACGTCATTGATGCCCTACTCTCAAGTTGACAGCCGTGCCTCAGAAAACCAATTTAAGTGTTCAAAATGATCATATCTGATTTTTTCATAAAATGTGACAATATGTGGTTTTATTATTTCAAACGAAATATTTCAAGCTTATTTATATATACAATTAATATAAAAATAAATAGCAAACATGTATTTATAAATAACTAGGGATGACGAGCAGAACACCGCTGGAAAGAGTTGTGCATCGATGACATATGACTCTCCGCCAAGACTTGCTCATTTGCAGAGTCACACTTTTTTAACCGAAATGTACGAGCTTATTTGGTGATTTGAAAGTTTGTTTTTGATGAAAGTAGTTCATTGGAGGTACCAACAACAACATATTTTTTTCAATTTCGTGAGGACTGCGTCCCTTTAATACAGGTCAGTGACGAGTCAAGGAGATGAGCACTTTTTCCGAAAAAAATAAAATGTTGTGACATTCTCTTTATATTTTCCTTTTACCGTTATACGCACGTGACATCATACACTGTAGTAGTCTTCTCATCCAGCAGTAACTGTGCAGATACTTTAAAAGTTCGTAACTTTTGAATGGATTGTCTGATTTTCCCCCAAACCTTCACTGATGTGTTCTGCTAATATTCCTGCATTCACTCAATCAACATGTCTATGAAGCTGGACTTGTTCTTTCAGAATCTACTATTACAATTAGTTTCTATGTTTCAAGTTGTACTTTGATTTTGATATTGTTTTGGAAAGTGATATGTATTGCAATTTGTTGTAAAATATGAGAAACAAATTCAATTCAAATCCAATTTAGTTCAAAATTATATAGCAAACTATTCCATTGGTAAACAGTGAAATAAACTTTGGGCATGTATAGATGTTGACAAGAACAAAACTGTTAGCATATAACTACTTGTATAGCATGATTGTAGCATGGAAACAATGTGTAATTCAGACACTTGCAGCATAACCTGAGATTCGGTCCTGGTTGTATACTTTGAAACATTTATTCACCAGCCCCCACCCCCCCCCCCCCACAAAAAAAGCCATAACAACAACAACAATGCAATCTTTTGAATACTGTGTGGTTATTTTCATGAGGGTTTAATTTTCGCGAATTTCGCGAATCACAGTTGGATCGCGAATTTAGCAACATGCGAAAATGTCGCCATACACTAGAGTGTATACATGCAAGATAGCGTTTGTGTCAATTCGCGAAATCAACATCTCGCAAAAATGTCTGTCACCTTCTAATTTGCGAAAATATCTGTACGCAAAAACAACAGCTTATACAGTACTTGATTTGTTAATGGTCAGATTACACTGTGTTGAGTGAGGGCCAGATTATGTTAGCATGATTTGTCTGTGTAGGATAAAATGTAATTTTATGTGTGTGCAATTTTCAGAGGTAGCCTTACCATTGAACATCCAACAGTTTGACCCTTTTTGCTTATCATGGATTCAACTTTTTTTTTTGCACCCGAGAGCCAGATATTGATAGTGAAACTTACTGTATATGAAATGTTTACCCACACACACACACACACACACACACTCACACACACAAATGTAATAAAATGCAAACAGATGGTGTTGCTACGGAAACTGACCAAAGATATATGCATTGTATAATGTATATAAAAAATGAACAAAGAAATTAGGATTTCAGTGGGATTTGAACCCAAGACCTACGGGCTGCTTGACTGGTGCTCTTACCATCTCGTTCTGGGATGAACACAGTACTAGGACTTTTCCATAGCTCAGTGGGTAGAGCACTGGTCTAGCAATGCGGAGGTCACGAGTTTGAACCCTTATGGAATCCCATGTCTTTCCTTATTTTTCTTTTATTTAAAAAAAATCAAGCTGCATCGTTTTGAGGGAATATTCTCCTTCTTCACTCCCCCCCCCCCCCAAAAAAAAAAAAGCTGACAGAGATTTGCTCTAGCAGTTGGTCACAGGGTATTTCATAGAATAGTGCATACATTGTAGCTATTAAAAGTAGAAAAGACCAGATTTCTGCATGTATAGGTTTCTGGTTTGCTTGCTGAGTCCAGTTATCATATTCCGCCCATCCATTCAGACAACGGTCAAAGGACAAAATCTGGACGCAGATCGAGCAGGTCACCGGCGAGAACTCGCCACAAGACGTCTTGCAGTCGCTCGCAACCATCACCGCGGAAACCAGTCGGGACCTGAGACAAGCAACCTCCCACATCGACATCAAGAAGGATGCGGAGGATTTGAGGTGGGTCACGCGCCTCCGTCAAAGCATGATATACACAGTCAGTCTCCCTGAAGAGCTTAGGTATTTTTAGTTGCCCTCTACTTGTTCATGAAATATGTCATCAGTCCATAGATGCCATCAGCTGAGTACCAAAAGGGCGCTATCGTGTTCTAAGTTACTTACTTACTGCCCTTTATGCCGTCTGGCATGTAGGGCAGCAACAAAAGCTCTCCACTCCCGTCTGTCTTGGACCATTCTCTGGAGTGATCCCCAGGTCTGGTGGAGGTTGGCCATTTCATTTTCCACAGTCTGTCGCCAGGTGTTCCTGGGCCACCCCCATGTTCTAAGACTTGAGCGTAAATGAAAACGAAACAATCAGTTTTCATGAAATAAAAAGATTATTTCATCAAAAGTGGGTAGACTTTAAAGGTATTAGCCCACATTTGCAAACCCACGAAAATCAAAACTGCATAAAACAGGTCCAATATGACTTCAAGTACAAGTTATAACAGTAACATAACTCGCCTGTTGCTCTTTGTCTATACCATTCGATAAAAGAGAGAAAATCATCGTTTTAAAATCAATTTTCAAACCGGGTCAACCTGACCCTAAATCGAATTACGAGCGCGGGCTAGCTACGTACATGTAACTTACACATGTATCGCATGCATGTAGTACGTACGTGAACCGGAGCTAGCGAGCGTTATACGCATGCATACGGTGCATTTTCATTTATTTTTATTAAAGTAATGGACTAATTGGAACGAAATTTTGCACAGGAGTTACTGCAATCATACCCAAACTCCATGCTAACTATGAGACCAATTGCTGGAGGTTTACAAATGTGGGCTAGTACCTTTAAAGGACAAGTTCACCTTCATAAACATAAGGATTGAGAAAATGCAACAATATTAGTAGAACACATCAGTGAAAGTTTGAGGAAAATTGGACAATCGATGCAAAAGTTATTAATTTTTTTAATTTTTGTGTTGGAACCGCTGGATGAGGAGACTACTACAGTTTGTGAGTCATATGCGTACAACAGTATAAAGAAAATATAAAAGAAAATTCAACATATTTTCACTTTTTTCGCATAATAAAAGAGCAATTGACTTGCCTCTTTCTAAAGGCAGGGGGAGTAATATTACCCATAACATTTATCGGTAACGAGTCAGGGGAATGTGTACTCTTTTCAAAAGATGGAATTTTGTGAAATTCTCTTTATATTTTCCTTATATTGTTGTACGCATGTGACATCTAAGTTATTCATACACTGCAGTAGTCTTCTCATCCAGCGGGTACTGCACAAAAACTTCAAAAATTCATAACTTTTGAACGGATTGTCTGATTTTCCTCAAACTTTCAATGATGTGTTCTACTAATATTGCTACATTTTCTCAATCCTTATGTTTATGAAGGTGAACTTGTCCTTTAAGCATTCCAAGTATGGGGTGAAACAGTGCCCTTGTGGTTTGAATTTTGAACATTTTACTGAAAATGAAAATGCATGGTTATTTAAAATTGACACCATAATATCAAGGAGATCAAACTCTATAGCATAACAATAACTAAATGCCCCCCCCCCCTTGTGATAAATCGCTTCCGTGATTCAGTTGTTTAGTTTTTTATTGCAATTATGATACCTTGTTTCCTGTTGAGCATGGCACCATTATCTCACCACACTTTTTTTGTCAAAGGTAAGCAAGTTGAATATGCCGAGACAATACAAATCCAAATCTATTTTCTAGTGTTGTTTGTGAGGGTCCGAAGTGTTATCCCTCCCCCAACCATCTCTGTTTCCCATTCTTCACTCCCAAGGTTTAAGTATGAGGCAAGGCTGCTCTCCATGGAAGCCTCTCCAAGCTCCAGCCCTTTACGGAGTGTCCACCAAATGATTGAGGTAATTGATAATGGGGACAAACATGTTATCAGGCACTTGTAGCAAGAGTCTTTGCATGTAGCCATTGTTAACAAACTAGAGCAAGAGATGCCTATTGACCAGCTGTCCCGACATCCGGTAAATTTCCAAGCATCCAATACCCGGAAAATATGTGAAAATGAATTTGGAGACTGATACATGCTGCCATTGACATACAAAATGAAATGTTGGACAATGGAATTTTTCTGTAAATTTTGGTGATTTGAAGTGGATTCTAAAAACATGAAGGGAAACTGGTCAGGGAAACTAGTGGCATACTATAACTTTAAGTTGATCCTGTCTTTGAAGATCAACTTAACTTCTTTGTGAAACACAAAATATGTGTATGGATGGAAATCAGCTGCTTGGCAGAGGTCTGCACCTCTAAACCTTGTGTTACAGTTGTCATGGTGGTACACCAACCATCTAAGTTTGCAATTCCTGCTTAACTAGAAAAAGCACTTTGAGAACACAACCCTCATTTCTATAGCACCCATGCACAGATATTAAGAATCAAATTTCCCAATACATGTATAGAAGCCATTTGTTTACATCATCAGCTTCCAACTGCGCAGCACCTGGCCCGAGCAGAGCACATGCTGTAGTGCCTATATATGCAAACCTCAAATATGCGCAGCTTGAATTCCCAAGTTTATTGACCTTATCTGCCAAAATATTAAAAAATCCCTCAAAGGTTCATTAAAGGGGAAGGCTAGTAACTGATCAGTGGGAATCAGTGGAAATGCTGGGAGATGATTGTTCCAATGCTTATGGGATTCATTCAAGAGTTCACTGTATATCTATTGTTGTGTGAAAATGATTTGCTTCAGAATGGTCTCATATTCAAGTAATGTGCAGTTTAATGCTTCCAGGTTAGCGTCCCTGGTCAGTGACGGAGCATTAATCTGCACATTACTTGAATATGAGACCGTTCCGAAGCAAATCATTTTCACACAACAATAGATATACAATGAACTCTTGAATGAATCCCATAAGGATTGGAACAATCGTCTCCCAGCATTTCCACTGATTCCCACTGATCAGTTACTAGCCTTCCCCTTTAAAAATTCTCAGTTCACTACCAAAATTTAACTATCTGTTCCTTGTGTCAGTATCAACTTTTCCTGCAAGTTTCATCCAAATCTCATCACAACTTTTTGAGTTATTTTGAACACAGACAAGCAATTAAACCAACGGCAATGGAAACATAATCTCCTTCCTTGGCGGAGGTACAGTGCACTCCCGTTATAACGAACACGGTTAAAACAAAATTCCGGGGACAGCGAAATAAAAATTTAGACCATAACACAATTTTTTCGCTGTTTCTTTATTGTTAATTTGTTTGGCTATAAAGAAATTTTGATATAACGATAGAAAATTGCTGGTCTTGAGGACTTTGTTGCAATGGGAGTCCACTGTAATTAGGGGAGCACTCTGAGAGTGCTGGTGTGAATTCACACTTCTCTCGTACCGTATGTCCCCCCAAAAAAATTACACCGGGACCCCCGCAATAATAACTTTAAAAATAGTGAATCAATCTGAATACAATTTCAGGGTACAAAACTATAACTCATTGCCCACATCTCACAGAAAACCCCATTCAATTTTTTTTAGTGGTCAGAGAGAAATGAGGAATTTTGTAGAGCATGTCAGGAATCTCTTCCCTCCAAGTTCTGTCTATTGCATTCACACACAAGAGCATCCCAGTGCTAAACTTGGAAGAATCAGACTCATGACATGCTTTACAACAATCCACATTTCTCTGTGACCGCTTAACCAAATTTAGTGGGGTTTTCTGCAAAATAGAGCTGAGATGTGATATTTCAAGACCCTGAAGTAACATTTAGACAGTTTGATCGTATTCTGTGTTATCAGTGCGAAAATCTGATTGTAATTTTTTTTTTGGACATACTATATTTCTCCCCCTCAAGGAGAAGCAGCTAGCCCACATTGACACCTTCAAGGAAGGGGAGAAGAGCCGTAACCGTGCCTGGAGGCTGGACAAGCAGCTGACCAAGATGGCGGCATCGGTGGACGCCAAGCTGGTCACCATGTTTGCCGGTAACCCCGGAGCGCTTGACCTTGCAAGGTATTATGATAATTCATTATCTGTGGATGAAGGTAGCTCTCATTTTATAGGGTAGTGGCCCTCCTCTGTGTTGCTGTATGAAATTTTTATGGTTTATTTCCTCTCATCATTATTAAAGCTGGACATCAACTCTCTGATTGTAGTTGTTGTTCCCATCTTTCAGTTGTCCATACTCACAGAAGTTTTTCTCTGGAATATAATTTGTCTCACTTAATTTCTCCTCCATAAACATTAAGAGAGCCAGCCACAGTAACGCAATGTATTGAGATGGTCAGCATTTTTTTTTTTTTTGTTTTTTTTTTTTTTTTTTGGGGGGGGGGGGGTATTTCTTTTGTTAAAATAAAAGGGGGCACGCACCCGGTGCACCCCAAGCTGGTGGTCTATTTTACCTTATAAATCTATAAGTTTCGATTTCAAATACTTTTTGACATGAGATTGGTACAATATCAAACTTTTTATTTCATTTTCTAGCAAATGTCAATTTCCTGATTTTATGCCAAAGTCAAATATCGTCCAGATTTCTGTTCTCTTGTTTTTATATTTGTGCCTTTACTACAGTAATGCAGTGATGGGCACCTACATTTTTGTGTGCAAATATAATTGATGTTTGCTCACTTCAGTTTGGGTATCCTTTTGCACCTCATAAAATACTGCAAAAGTGTGAATTTTCAGACCAGACAGTTTTCATGCTCCTCGGCCAGGTAAGATAAATTTGGCGTGTTTTTAACTCTGCGGAATCAAAACATGAAATATAACAAGCCAAAACTTTGCAGGCTTATATTTTCAAGCTGGTTTCATTAAACTTTCTGCTTTTGCAGTAGACCTAGCTCCTGTAAGGTTCACTTGATATCAAAACTTCCATGGAACGTTGCACACTTTGTGCAGGCGCCCGCCCATCTCTGTCTCTCATATGATTACATGGTCTCATTTACCTACTCAGAAAACTGTTCAGTACAGAGATGGAGCTGACCTCCTCCAAGGCAGCACTCCAGTGCTTGGGAAGCCTCAAGCAGGACCTGTCTGAGGTGGCTGCCTCCAAGGGAACGGCCAAGGAGATACTCTACACCAAGTACAAGAAGATCCAAGACTTCAAGGGACTGAGTGTAAGCCTAACTACAGTGGACTCCTGTTCTAATTGGGAACTGCAGTTTTCTTTCGTTAAATTGAAATTTCGTTATAAGCGAACAAATGAACAATTAAAAAAACATAGAGCAGATAATGTTTTTTATTTCGTTGTACCCATGTAACAAGAATTTTGTTATAATTGTGTTCGTTATAACGGGAGTGCACTGTATAAAGAGAATATGTTACATAGAACTATAATGCGCTTTTGGTTCATGCTCTGTTGTGAAATTAACCACCTTTCAAATCACAAATAGGAGTCCAGATCAGGCTTTGTGTAACATTCTTGAATGAAAGAAAAGCTTCTTGAAACAGTTTCATTTTGCCCTGCTGCTGTGATTAGGGGACAGTCAAAACTTTTGTTTCACAAAGTCCAAAGAACATGCTTGAAAGAAATGAAATCTTGTGCTATAGTGCGTAGTGCATTCTTTCAAGCAGTTGATAGACAAAGAAGACAAATGGTTGAAAAACTCGAATCTGGTCAACTAGACCCTTGAACAAGCATGCTGTATACACAGAATAATTAGCATTATTTTGCAAACGTATAAACTTGCGAAATGTTGCCTCTCATATATAAGGCTTGTGAGGTTGAAAATCTCCTGGAAAGATATAATTTTTTTTTTCTCATTGCATCACTGTGGCTTTCAACCACTTGTGAAATTGTTGTACAAGTCCAAATTTGCAAAACGTATGGTGTATTTTGTAGTTAGTCATAAGCAATAGGTAAGTCTGCTTTTACCATTGGCAATGTGCCTGTAACCAATATAAATGACATTTTGAGTCAGTGTCCAAGGAAGGTAAAAGAGTTTCATAACCTTGTTTACTTTATTCAGAATTTTACCCTTTTAGAGGATAAAATTCAGAATTTTACCCTTTTATTTTCACCTTCCTAAGGTCTTTCATTTTTTGTGGGTTTCTTTTTTTTTGATATGTGAGTACTTGTGCTTCATCTGAAAAAGTAAGTGTTGTTATACAGTTACTTTATGGTTTCCTCTGCAGGATAAGAAACAGAATCTTATTCAGGTGCTCGTCAGGCAGAATATGGACGCCTCAAAGAAACTGGAGGAGAAACAGAAAGAGGTAAGAAGGTCCCTCTCTCTCTCTCTCTCTCTCTCTCACCATCCTCCGATATCAAACTTTGGTTTCCTGTATTTCACTGCTTCTAAGCCTGCCTGCCACTGCAGGAGGATGGAGGGGGGTGGAGGGTGAAAGAGACTGCTCTCTTTATATCCCAACAAGAAAATGTAAAAGTCTAGCCTACCTGATTTAGGATGACTTCTGAGTATTGAGATGCAGTTTCACACATGGGGATCTCCTTAATTGTTTTTTTGAGAATGACCCTGGTGTTACTGTCTGATTGTTGGCAGTCTTGTAACTGTGTTTGACTTCACAAGTTAAACCCTTGTCATTCCTCCGAGTGTTTTCACTGGTCTGATATGATGAGGTTGAAAAGAAAAAACACTATTTGCATAAAACAAATCGACATTGCAGATATTGTCTGTAGGCACATAAAGGGCTGATAAAACATCATCAGTGTCAAAATATGGTCAAGGTTTGCAAGTTCGTGTGTATTGCCTCCTGTTCACAGTGGTGTTATATTGCTCTAATACTAATTGTGTATCAGTGATAATAAGCAGTGTAACATAACATAGACACATTAAGAGCCTGGGATATTTCTGTTGTTTTTATGGCTCCACATTGATTGTAGAACTGAAGTTTGAAACTCATGCCTTCTGCAGAACCTTTAAACATTATTCAACCTTCAGACAATCTTCAACTCCAGCCTTGGAGTGCCCTCAGCCTTTATGATACAGTGCCAGAAATGGCTGATATGCACAGAAATTCAACAATGAAAAGTTGGAATGAAATTTAATGACACTTCATGCTCATTTCAATTTTTATCTGAATCAAAAGGGATTGTCTTGATTTTTATTGTAATCTAATCCCACTAGCTGTTGCATTTCAATACTTGCATGTGATAGCACACTGCAGCACAAAATTGTTAGTGCCACCACTCGGTAACCAGTGGTGATGAATATTGGTCATAAAAACAAGCATTTTAGTGATGATTGCTGACTTCAGAACATTCTTTTGTAACTTTGTACAAAATCTCGCCTCTGTGTTTCACCAGCTGGGTAGGTACATGGAGAGCAAGCTGTGTTCTCACAAGGCTGGAGCCGACGCCATGACAACCAAGCTGCACAATAGTGTGAGCAAGGAGGTGGAGCAGTTTGCCAGTCTACCGCTACACCTGCTGCAAGTTACTGCTCTCTCTAGGTGAGAACCCATACACCCAAGGTCGTGTTGTCCACCATCTCATTTGTTGTAGCACAGAGTATAAAGAGAATCAACTCAGATGATGTTGATGATGGCAGTGGTGTTGTTAGTGGTAATGGTAGTGGTAATGATGTTGATGTTGGTAGTGACGATGGTGGTGGTAATGCTGTTGATGTATGTAGTGGTGGTGGTGATGGTGATGGTAATGGTGTTGATGTTGGCAGTGGTGATGCTGATGGGGGTGTTGATGTTGATGTTGATGTTGATGGTGGTGGTAGGGGTGATGATGGTGGTAGTGTTTTTGATTAGGGTCTTGATGTTGATGCTGGTGTTGATGCTGCTGCTGATGACTACTGGTGTAACTTTTTACAATTTTTGCACTTGTTCGTAGTTGGCAGGTCTCAAAAGCAAACTAAACAGTATGTATGATAATGTTGCCATGTGTGTTGATTTTGTTTCTTGCTGACAGTGTTGCTTTTAAACTTACCTTTAACTTGTTTATTCTTAAGCTACCCAGTGTTCTGCTCTTCTGAAGCCTTGTCTTTGCAACATCAATTAGCAAAGTTTTGATTATCAACAGATATTTTAGTTTAGAAACATGACTCAAGATGATTGTCCTACAGGTATATACCAGGTGTTTTTGCTTTGTTTTGTGCTCATACATGCTAGCATGACAAGTAGGTACTTAAAGGTACCAAAAGAGAGATCTAAAGAGATAGAAATTTTTAAACAGTGCACTCCCATTGTAAGAAACACAGTTATCATTCCAGTTACAACAAGATAGAAATTCACCCCGTAACATTATCCTCTTTATGTTTATTATTGTTTATTTTTTCGGTTATAACAAAATTTCGATATAACGAAAGAAAACTGCCGGTCCCAGTGACTTCGTTATAACGGGAACCCACTGTATGTATCTAGCATTGCCTTCATCAGTACCAAGTATCTTCGATTCTCAAGGGGAAGTACCACCAGCTGCAAGAGTCGTGTCTTTCTTTGATTTGCAGTGAAGAGACTGTCCCGGTGTATCAGCTGTCAATCAACAGACTGGCTGACCAATCAGCAGCAGCAGGGGGCGGAGTCCTGCAGGAAGCACTGACGGCTTTGGGCTTCCCCATGTACAAGGTGAGAGGCATCATTCATACCTGCCAACTGTTCCCATTTGATAGGAACATTCCTAGTTTTTTAGGAAGGAGGAGCTTCATTCAACTTTGTGTTCCTATTCTAGTGGGGACACCTGTTAATACAGTGCACTCCTGTTATAACCAACACAGTTATAATGAAATTCCGGTTCCAGCGAAGTAAAATTTCAGGCTGAAACAGTATCTGCTCTATGTCTTTTATCATTTATTTGTTCAGTTATAACATTTTGATAAAACGAAAGAAGACTGCTGCATCCAAGGACTTTGTTATAACGGGAGTCGACTGTAGTAATGTAAGGGAGATGGGTGAAAGTTCCTGCATGTATTTCTGCATTGTATTCTCCCAGTTATTAATTTACCCAGTTTTTGATAAGCTGAAAATTTCAGTTTGCAGGTTTGCATCATTCAACTCCAGAGACTCCAACTCTCCCGTTTTCGACGGGAGATCTCCCGCCGAAAACCCATTTTTGCAAAATCTCCCGTTCTCCCGTTTGAGATTTAATTTCTCCCGCCCTGGCTCTTTGTCTCCCGTTGGAAAGGATTTCATACATATTTCTATCGTATGTTGAAAAAATAAGCCTTAGATAGCATCAGAGAGCATCTAGAACCCTGGGAATTTCGCGCTTCGCACACACCAACTTCGAGTCTCCCGTTTGCTAGGGGTTTCAGGCGGGAGAATCTCCAGATCAGAAGGTACTTTGGGTTGGAGTCTCTGCAACTCTCAGAGAAATGTTGTCATCAGCGATTTGTATGACTTACACTCCTCCATGCACACACCATGAGAGAAAGGCTCAAAAATTGATAAGAACCAAGATAAAACACAGATGAAATAAATCAAGCATCTCTTGCCTCAATCTACCCTATATGCCAAGGCAAGTTGCTCACTTTCACTAAACTCTTCTCGTCACCTTGACTGAAGTATGTAATCCTGCTAGAAATGACAAATAAGTGTCATTTCACTTGACATTTTAAAGTGATGATGTCATCAACTGCCAATTCTCCCATTAGCTTGTGTATGAAAGAAAAACATATCATTGACTAATTTTGCTGGAAAATTTTGTTAACTACCAAAACCCTTCCCCCCCCCCCCCCCCCCCCGACAGACTTCTTTTGCTAGATTATTTGCAGCACAGCAAAGCTATGATGAAAAGGGCACAATTTTTCATGTTTGATGTCATGTCAAAGAAGGAATTTTCCTAAAGATTAGTGTGTACTGAGACTTTGGAGGGCAAGGCATTGCATCATCAAATTTGCATAGTGCTGCCAGTATCACTGTATCGTGAAAATGATTGTATATCAAACTTTGGCATGCCATATTTTTTGCACATCAGGTCTGAATCTGATGAAAACCCTGTCATTATGTTTTCATGATTTTTATCTGTTTTTATTGCAGCCATCTTTAACACACCTAGACACATTTTGATTCGTATGATTTCAAAACTCAATGCAAATAGAGGATTTTTTGTAATACATTTTACACTATATCAAGATTTGGTTTTGTCATCTGAAAAGTCTTGAGATTTGCGCCTGTGTTCCTACTAGCCCATGACAAAGGGTGCATTTTAGCGCTCTAAAGCAAACCGAAGGGAAGTGCACCAAAGCGTACCATACTGAAATGTGCCAAATTTTGAGCGTTCGAGCGCTCTGTTAAGAAAGCGCACCTCACAAGTTATTTTTAGAGGGGGTCACATATTTTGAAGCAAGAGGGTCATTCACCTGGTGTGCTCAAACTACTTTCAGATGTCCCGAACAAAGAGAATGAACTCTTTGTATTATGACGTATGTGCATGTTACACGCATTCTTCACATGCAAACTTTTGGTATGCTTTTGGTACCCTTTTTGAGCACATCGGGAAGTGGTCCACTTTTGGCTTGGTCCAATTCAGTACGGTACACTTTGAAAGCATTCGAGAGCTCCATATGGTTCAGTTCACTTTAGGAGAGCGCTCAAACGCACTCAAAGAAACTCTGACGGCTATGTGTACTCAATCCACAGGCTCCAGAGTGTCTGCTTCCATACCTGACTGATCTCAAGACTGAGATGACAGACATCCAAGGTATCATCGACTCCCAGGGAGTCATCGGTTGCTATGGCGACGACCAATCTGGCAAGGACATCATCAAGCACATCCAAGGTATGATGCAGTATACTCAGTTGAGAGTATGAACAATTTGCTCCCAGTTCTTCTACAACTCTGTCGCTGCTCGTTGCAGACGCCTTGCTTGATGGATGATACCTGTGGACTTTCCAATTTGGTTCCCGCAGAGATCTGTTCATACTGTCTCTTAAGTTTATGTTCTTCTTCTTTTTACTGTTCAATTGACTAATGTCCAGCTAAGATTAAATGTACCCCATTGCCCTAAATAATGACAATAATGATAATAAGGTCTTATTTACCCAGGGTAGCCTCTTCAGTGTTACCACTGCTCTACCAGAGGGCCCTGCTATTATTATAACCCTAGCGTGGCCAGGTACCCATTTATACACCTGGGTCGAGAGGGACACAGTGGGTAAATACATCTTGTTCAAGGACGTAAGCACTGGGCGGGATTCGAACTCGGGTCCTCCGATTGGGAGTCGGGAGTCTTATCCACTATGCCACCGCACTATTAGAGTTATTCTGTCCCCTTTACAAAAAGTTTCATGACCATTACCTGTTAAACTAATGTAAAAATTTTAGGTAGGTAGGAGCCAGACTCAATGGCTTGGCATGAAGATATTTATGTCTTGATGGCACGATGGAAATGAAATCCATCAGACTTAAAGAGTTATTCTGTCACATTGTCCTTTCTCTCGGTCAACTCCCAACAAAATATGTGTCCTCCCCAGTGTTACAATAGATGCTCCTGCAACAATTGCTCTGGTCATATGTTCTCCAGAGACTTAGGGTTAGGGTTGTGATAGGATTTTAGGTTTAGTTTGATGTGAGGATTAGGATTAGGGTGAGGGTTATATTTGAGGATTCAATTTATGTTTGGCTTAGCATGCAGATATTTCATGGGAGCAATTGTCGCAGGAGCAAATGGAGCCATTCTCCACCTCTATCAGAGAATATGACACGACAAATAGCCAATAAAGTCTTTAAAATTGACCATAACCAAGGGTAAGAGGGTCAGTCGAACCTTCTATGACCTCTGACCTCTGACCTCTGACCCCTTGCAGGTCTGTGCCAGGAAGTTGGGACCCACGACGAGGAGCAGCTGAGGCGGCTTCATCCTGTGCTGCAGCAGAGGTTGGTAGAGTCCTCCTCGGCCATCAGGCGCTGTGAGCAGGCCAGGGAGCACGTGGAGGCCTGGTGAGTCCTGGATCCCGTTTCATAAACTTTGTTATCAGTAACAACTACCACATATCTATGACAAATTGCTCTCAGCCAATCAGATGCAAGTATTTCAGTAGCTTATATCAACTATCGTAACTTGTTATTGATAACAAGTTTCATGAAATGGTGGCCTGGTGGTGATGGTAGTGGGGGTGACAAACTTTGGTTTTGGGAGGGGCGGAGACAGGTGTATCCATATTAGAGTCAAGTGATGTGGAGTGGTGTCAAGATGAAGCACCGACGAGAAACATTTCTTCATTTTTTCAGTGTATAAAGATTTTTAGAAAAGAAGAAAACATGATATGTGTGCAAGAAACATCTCTACAGAAATTTACATTTACACCATAATGACTGTGTGCTTATCATGCTGATGCCACACATCAATTCATATATCAATTACTATATATTCTCTATTAACAATATTATACAAGGCATACAGAAAAGGTAATGTGAATTTCAGTCAAATGGAATAAACATATGTATTGTATTCAGGACTGTTTTGTTCTTTTTGCATTCTACATTTACCTTGTTACTCAACAGGATTCATCACTCTTGAATATGGCATGTACTGGCATACATACATACAGTGTGTTGTTATTGCTTGTGAAGTAGGAACCACTTTTCTCTCAAACCCACAACTGTAGTTTTCTCCATTACTATTCACTTCTCTCATTTACCCTCTTACGACCCGCCACTCAAAATATAATTTACAGTGTACACAGAGAGTTTGTCTGTGGTGATTACAGTCTTTATTCCTCTGTTCTTCTCCACATTCAAGGTGGGACCAGCCGTCGCAGCACCTGACCCCGTGGCTCAAGGTCGAAGGTCACAGCATGCAGCAGTGGCTGGACAAGTGGACGATGGCCGCATCCCAGCTCAGACATTTGGCCAAGTGATTTGTAGACCACTGCTGACCGCAGCTACCTACACAGGGAGTTTAGCTTTTGACCCAACCACATGTAGACATAGAACTGTTCGCAGTTATGAAACTGATGTTGTTCATGTGCAGAATCAAAACTGAAGAAAAGTTGGTACATGTTAGATGCACAGGGATGCTCTGTAAAGTAGGCTTTGTCTTTTAGGACAAAACTCCCGTGCCTTTGAAAACTGTCGTCCCACCCCAACCCTTTCTGGCCAGTGAAGATACTCGGTTTGTAAGAAATGTACCTCTGATAACAAGAATTATCTTTTTTGATGTGTACCTGTCTATCTCTGTGCAGTGAGAAAGTTCACTCACCCCTACCTAGAATGATTAGCATTTATGCACCTTTGAAATCATGTAAATCAAATAATTTTTTTCATAGGTATTTCTGTGGTGAAAAAGCACCAAACAAAACAAATCAATATGCTTTGAGAAAATAATTCTGAGAGATTATTCTGACTCTAGTTTTACAGTTGTTTTTTTTTTCCTGAAGATTTATCCATCACTACTTCCTAGAAATTTTTGAATACAGTTGTATATAAAGTTCATTTATATGCTACTTCGCTAAGCCTTTGCAGACTTTTTTTTCTGGTATGCACCTGTTTCATTTGTGATGTGATAAGTGCTCTTCTAGTACTTTGTTTTCTTTCTGTAATATGCAATGAAATAAAACTGCAAATGAATATACATGTATCTTGCTATGTTTGAATATGAGAATACACGCATTTGTATGCAGAGTATGATCTGTAGCTTCAGATAAGTGAAAGCGTTTGTATATTACACAACCAACTTGATGTCAAATGTAATGCTTCTTTGTTTCATCTCTTTGTCATAGTTGACAAAGCCAATCAGTGGCTCGCAGAAGGCGCGGTCACACTACGCGAAACTACGTGTAGTTTCACAACTGGGAATTTTGCCAGCAAAACTTGTTGTGAAACTTCCTGCCTGCACTTGGGAAGTGTCTCACTTCATGCGAAACTATGCGTAATTCTGTGTAGTGTGACCCCACCTTGCCAAAGCTTCATGAGATTGTGACATAATGATATATCCATTCATGTTGTTTATGCCACATTGCGCATTCTTTTGCATGCTATGTTACGCGTTGTATTTAATCAGAGGGGGACTTATTTTTTAGGTTGGGTAGTTTTGCATCACTAAAACCATGAGGAGTTGTGTTGGTAGTGTGACTGCGTGTTCAAACTTCTGGAAGTTATCAAGAAGCAAACTGTGTAGTTTCACATAGTGTGACTGCAGCTAATGAGAATTTGACCAAAAAAAAGTATTGTATGTTACACCAACTGAAAGCTCCCATTTATAGTCACTGGTGTCAATACATGTACAACAAGTAGGTTTGTGATAAACAGAGTCCAATCAAACCAACAAAATAGAGCAATTCATTAAATTGCACTAAACAAGAATTTAGTGGTAAGGCCTAGCACTGGAAAGTTTTGCTGGTATCACAAAAGTAATACAGTATAAGTGACTCCCACAAGCACATTATGCTGTTGGGGCGACAAAATCTTGCATCTTGAAAATGGCAAATGTTCACGAGAGCAAAAAAACACATGGCAGCCAAAGCACTGTAATAAATGGGATCACCTTTCCGTTGACATGCTGTGGTGGCTTCATTTTGGGGGTAAGACAGCTATGATTATGTAACGCGTCTCCATTCTTTTTTGCTGTACATTTTTTTTTCTTATTGTATCATACAAGTGAGATGTCCTTTCTTTATATTATCAAGTTATAATTTCCACTGTGAAAAAAGAAAAGACACAGGAAGGCTTTAATTTTTTGGTTATTTGTGTCCAAATTATATTGATTTGATAAAGCAGTATGTCAGTTTCTAATATCTTTGTATTATTTGAATAGAAATGAATAAACACTACAGCTGTATCAAAAATGTGTTTGGTGTGTGTATTGTGTCATCTCTTTGTCTGCATTTGTGCACTTCCTGGATCACATGCATATTCATCATTTTCGCTAGAGGTAATTAAAGCTGTCAAATAATTATGTCACGGGGGGGGGGGGAGTCATTCCTTCAAGCAGATTTTTTTTTTTTTGCAGATTTTTTTTTTTTTGACAAACTGTTAAAATTTCTGATATCCTTTTGTCTGATTGGCTGAGAGTCAATTTGTCAGGAAAAAAAAATATCTGACAAAATGCTTGATGAAATGCCCGCCATGAGTTTGCAATCCAGGAACATGATAGCTACCAGAAACGTTAATCAATGTCACTCTCATCCAACAGCTAGTGCTGGTATTTCATCAAGCCTTGAAATAGGTCTCAAAGACGTCACAATACATGTATACATGTACAATGTACTAAGACAAGCAGTGCAAACACCTCTACGGTCTCGAGCCACAGTTTGACATCGCAGACACAATTATTCAATGTCGCCCTCTTTTGGCGCCTCGGGGATTCTACTTCAGCGCTCACGTACATACTCACTGATCCCCACAGGAAATATCCAGTGCATCAACCAGTATTCTGACGCGAGTCCACTGGCGTTCAATTGTACTTACAAGTAGATGTAACATCAGTGGCGGATCCAAATGGGGGCGCAACCGGCGCACGCCCCCTTTTGTTTTTCTTTTTTTTTTATACAAATAATAATAAAATGAAACTCGGAACTGGCACCAGAAATTAGTTGCGCCCCCCCCCCCTTTTTTTTTACAGAACTCTTGGATCCGCCCCTGAACATCATACCATGAGTACAAAATACCGACCTAAGTTACACTAAACTGACGTGTTGATATGTTTATTATTATCATAGTAAATGTCAGTATACAATGTAGTAGTAGTAGTAGTAGTAGTAGTAGTAGTTACAAGTAGTAGTAGTAGTAGTAGTAGTAGTAGTAGTGGTAAGAGTAGTAATACATGTATAGGTTTTCCCATTCATTTTCAAACTTTTTTCATTCAATTTCACAAAATTTTACTTCAATTTCGTCGCGGGATGTCGGGAATAGGCCAATCTTACTTTCAAATTCGTCTTTCGTCGTTCATTTTCAAATAAAGTCCATTCACTTTGGTCATTTGGCATACATTTTTGTCATTTACAGTTCAAATTCATCAGTCTCACTCGCAGCACTCAAAACAGCGGGATCGATTTCGTCTTTTGTCAATCATTTTCGTCAAATTTTCATTCATATTCGTCTCGTATCTCTATCCGGCGTGATTTCCCAGTCATTCATGTATTTTTTTCTGTAATCGTTCACATTTAACATTCAGGAGTTAACATACACACAAGTGCCCCCCCCCCCACACACACACACACACAAGCAATTCGAGTACCCACTGATACAAACAGACGTACCGTCTTGCATACGACAACATCTGGCTAATTTGAATGAAAAATTCATGAAATTGTGTGAACAAAAACGAATTTGATCTTCACATTCTGCGATCCGTCAGCGGGAGGGATGAATTTGAATGACAATTGACGATTTTGAATGCTATGTCTTTGAAAATGTTTGACGAAAAGCGAATTACAATGACAATTGACGAAATTGAAGTTAGGATTTGCGTTCCACGTGCTTCTCGGGACGAAATTAAATAATAAATCTTTGAAATTGAATGACAAAAGTTTGAAAATGAATGGGAAAACCTATATTATCCCTCAGGCGGTACATGTATTTTATTCTCCCTTTTTCTTTACTAGTACTTTTTTTCGTCAACATCATTCACGCTTGTGATGTCCGCCAATACACCAACAGGTTCAGTGAGGGACCCAAAATTAGTTGTAAAAATGAATACTGATTTATTTCATATTTTCTCTCAAAAAAGATAACTTTCTCACGTTCATTTATTTATCATTATCAGCCTGGAGTCACGATCGAAAACAAGGATAGAGAAAATATCGCCCTCATTCGGCTGACATTTCACAAAGCCATGCTGTGGAGATCAATGGTCACACAAGACAATTCGTGTAGGGTAAACTCGATTAAGATAACCCTCCCGAGCCTCATAGAAAACCAAAGATACATGTACGTATGAAAGGTTGGAGGGTAAAAATGATACAAAATAACATACCAGCGGCTTGATAAGAACCAACACCTGCAGTCAATCCGAGTCAAAGTAGAATGCACACTCGGTAGTCCTTCCAGAAGGACCAGTCGCATGTGCTTCTGCTTTTAAAGAGGAAATCCACCCCAAAAATAAATAAACTTCAAAAGAAAGTGAAAAAAATTTCCTACAGAATGTTACAAAAATCGGATTAAAGATACGAAAGTTATGATATTTTGAAATGTCACATTTTTTAGGAAAACACTTCTTGACCAGTCGTTATGAATATTCAAATCACCAAGTTGATGATGTCATGTTCTCACAATTTCTTATTCATTTCGTACACAGAAATGACAAAAATATTTCAGATGTATAAATATAAGACTTGCCATAAAACCACCAAAAATTAAAAAAAAGAACAGATGATAACTCTGATATATCTTGGTATGGGATCATGCTTTTACATGTATCAGCTAAGAGTAACATTTTTCCCCGATTTTCTTATTATTACATACATTAAATATTGTGAGGGTATGACATCATCAACTCACTCATTTGAATATTCATAAGGACTGGTCAAGAAATGTTTTCCGGGGAAAAAAAAAAGAAATTTGAAAATGTCATATCTTCTTGATTTCTTATCCGATTGTTGTCATTTTTGTCTGATTGTTCTGTTTGGAACATTTTTCTCTTTCTTTTGAAGTTTATTTATATTTGGGGTGGATTTCCTCTTCAAGAACAGGAAAAATTTACTTTGCTTTATTTCACGTGGATGTCCAGGAGTGTTTCGAGGGTGTACTATTTTCATTAAGTTATTGTCTTTGATAAATGATGTAAAACTTGGCACACAGAACGGCGAAAGTTTCGTTATAATCTGACTTTAAAAAAGAGAGATATAACTACGCGACAACTGACTTTCTCTTTGTGTATGCTACACACTGTGACCCTTAATCGACGTGTTACTTTAAGTAGGATAAATTCATACATAATTCGAGTTTGACTGATTTGTCATTGACACCATCCGAAAGTCATTTGTCAGTGCATGTACCTAAACGATGTTGAGCAATTTACAGGAAGAGAACTGTAGCGAACTTGGAGTGGCTGTTTTTTCGATTCATCGCGCTTATGACGTCATCGGAGTGAAACCAGTTGCAGGTAACTGGAACAAAACAAGTTCTCCGTGGCACGGCGCGGTTTCAGGTCGTGAGACCTCACGACTCTTATCTCTTAAATCCACGGCTTGTTTACACTGCGTGGGATTATCGACACGCGACTAGTGAAAACGACCACAGGGGAAAAAAAAGAAATACGGAAAATAACCGAGAGACAGATGGGGAAAAAAGAAATAAAAGTCCTTACGTTCCCTCGGAGGAAACTGAGCACCGGGCGGTTCGGCGAGGAGGTTTGGGAGTGGAGCTCAGTGGTCCAGACTCGCGTGTAGGGACTGTCTGGTTAGTCGTGGGAAACAGACTTTGAACACAGGCACAGATGAAGAAAGTCTTCCGTATTGTTAGCTTTCTACGAACATTAGACCCCTCCAGGCCTATCTGACTATAATTTCATTTAGTGAAGGAATGGATCTCCCTTTCTAAAGACGAAGAGTATCAAATTACTTACTCCGCTTATTTTAAAATAAGTTAAAATTAGGACATTCGAGGGGGGGAGTTGTTTTATGTTCTTGTTTAGGGGCAGGACTACTAATAGGCAGGTTAAATATAGCACTGGTATCAAAAAGGGTCGGAAACCACTCATAATCGGAAGCAATTGACAATGAACGTCTGATGACGTAAATGCGACGATTGCATCCGGCCGCGAAGTCAGATAGGCAGACAATCGCAGCGAAACAGACTAATGGGATTGACCTCGTTATGACCTCACCCAATCGAGTTAAAAATAGGCTCGCCAACCTGAAAACATGGGACCACTTCAC
This sequence comes from Diadema antillarum, assembly GCF_040938485.1. Lineage (NCBI taxonomy): Eukaryota > Metazoa > Echinodermata > Echinoidea > Diadematoida > Diadematidae > Diadema > Diadema antillarum. The sequence continues at coordinate 45,598 of NW_027272643.1, read as the reverse complement.
CACTCTCAAGAGGATAACGATTGTGCGATGGTGTACTGGTATCTTCTCCTACCAGACACGCCGATTATACCACAGAACGTGAAAGTAGGCCAGAGAACAGAGATTTATCGCTCTGAAAGCGGCAAATCGACAGGAATCGAGAGTAAACATTACTACAACCATTCATTTCCCTCCCATTTTGCAAAAAAAAACCAAAAAAAAAAACACCTCATTAACTCGAGCTGTAAGCAGAATTTATATCTAAAAGACTGGTGAATGTGCCACTCTACATCATATGTCTTTTGAAAACCTTAAACTGCTGAGAGTATTGTAAGCATTTCTAGTTTTGGGGCCACTCAAATCTTTGGAAATTATTTTAAAATGTTTTATTTCTAGAGTTCAATTTCAAATTCAAATTCAAATTCAAAATGATTTTTATTTCCATATAAAGTAATACAAAGTAATATACATAACGCTTACATGAGTACATAATATCTCAAGGAATCACGTATAAAAAGTTTCAATTTCAAGTTTAAAATGAAATATTTTCACCGACGAAATTTTGTGACGGATTTTAAGTACCACTAAAATATCGTATAAATGCCAAACGTAAAATTTCAAATTGAAAAATACCATGCTGAAAAAAATATGAATATTATGAATATTTTTCCAATTTTACTGCTACGGCTTCCACATTTTCCACCTAAATTTTAAAGGTTAGTATCTGAGGAAACTAATACAGGCATTCTAGGTATTTATCTCTTTTCATCGCTAAGATGTTTGCATAGTTATGAAGCATGTCTGTATTATCTGGGTATATGATCATCTTTCTGTGGTACTTTGTGCAAAAAAAAAATCGCACATTTTGACGTAATTATATTTAGTACGTGTGAAATTTCATTTTACAATAACATTCATTTTTTTTTCTGCACTACTGTAATGCGAATAAACAACGTTCCCAGTGAAATACCGTGGGCTTTCACCAAAATACCAGCTAATATTATTTAAAAAAAAAGGTACAAAATGTACCTTTTCGGCCACGCCCCAAACAGTTTATGTTAAACGGATAATATACTTACTAGGTGTACAATCCACCTCTCTGAAAAGAGAGAGGTCTGGACTGAACGGCAGTTACTAACTATTGAGTTTGATATTTCATTTGAAGTAAGATTGATAACAAAGGGGGAGGGATGAATCCATCCTCATAGACTGAGAGAATGATAACCGAAATTGTTCCGTTTCCCCCGACAGCCCGACTGAGCTTGTAAAGTTAACGAGACAGTTTCGTATATTCCCCCCCCCCAAAAAAAAAAAAGAATACAACACCGACATAACTTACTGGGTGCTAAAGAAAACATAAAGAAAAATGTCTTGAAATATATAATATTTTGAGCATATAAACCAGTACTCTGAAAAAAACCCAGTAAAATACACTGAGCAGGGATGATTACATAAGGAGGCTCGCAATATTCCAGTAAAGTTGCAATGCCATTCCATTACAAACACCACTTGCTTAACAAGTTCACCTGTGTAAAATCTATGCATGCTTTCTTTTGTTCATCTTCCCTGAGCACCCAATCATGCATTCTTATGTGAAGCTGCTATGTCATCATCCTCGTTCATTGTGATTTGTTATGAATTCTAAAACCATTCTTATTCTTCATTCCAATCACCGTAAATTCTGAAACTCTGTACAAAGTAGGCCCTATAAACAACTTACAGATGTTCAGATGCATAAGTCTAGAAATCATCTGAAGGTCTCCTTTAAAGGGGAAATCCAGTCCAAATGTAAGTGAATCTAATAAGAAAGAGTAAAGTATTACGAGTTCTACTGTAAAATTTTTCTTAAAATCCGATGAAAAATAAAGAAATTATGACATTTTTTGAGTTCCACTGTTTTTTCAAGAAATAGTTCTTGAACGGTCAATATGAATATGCAAATGGCAAAGTGATCATGTCATTCCCTCACAACTATAGTTTGTATAAATATTTTTGAAATTTCCAGTTTTTCGTTCAAACGCAATCCCTATGCCCGAGGCTAAAATCTTCATATATCTAACATTACTGATCACTATTCTGAAGTTATTCAACTTGGAATAACATCATGTTTCAGACTTCAAAGACCAGAAAAAGTTGAATTTTCGTCTTTCTTTATTTTTTTGTACACGATCAATGGAAAATTGTGAGGTTATGATATGGTTAGCTAACTCATTTGCATATTCATATCCACAGTACAAGAACTGTTTTGCAGAAATTAACAAAACTTCAGAATGTCATAACTTCCTTATTTTTCATCCGATTTCAGTCAAATTTTTACCGTTGAACTCGTACGATTTTACTCTTTTTTTATCAGACTAACTTATATTTGGACTGGATTCACTGTCATTGAAGTGTGCAAAGAATGTTTACAATGTGCGGAGAAACAAACTGGCCTGGATATGCTAATGGAGGCACATAGTAGATTCTCTCGTAGGAATGTCTCGCACGTGAAAATGTATGTATTTTGCCACAAAGTCATGTGACAAGCCAAGAGCGTGACAGGCACACCGCACTGAGGAGCAGCTCAGGTCACGTGGCTAACACAATTCTAGGGGTATTCCATCACATTCCATGCTTTCCTCGTATTCGATCGTAAGATCATGGATGTCGTGTCGTTTTGTTTCACTTACCACCCCCCCCCCCTTCTGTTTATATCTACTGTATCTATCTATCTATCTATATTGCTATATGATTGTAGATTGTAATATTCCCTTAATCTGCTGCATTTTAAGTTGATTATTTTCTCTCAAGTCTCATTCAGAGTAAGTATTCTTCAATAGTCAATTTTACATCGTTGTTGATATAATCTCATGGTCAAAAAAGAAATGCTATTTAACATGAAATTCGAGAAATTGATAGAAAATGGACAGAACGCGAGGGACAGCGGACTGAACAAGACCGATTGGTTGACGGCAAGTTCCAGCGAGTCCAGCGAGACTCCAGCGGGCCTAAAGCTATGAACTCGCCCTGAACTCGGGGGCTTCGCAGCTCAAGGTAAACACGGCTCGAGCGCGCACCCTTATCTCTCTACGGCATAAAGCAGCAATTACCAGCTGAAAGGTGTAGAGGAATTATCTGATCATAGCTCCGCGCCAAGTCTCCGCCCTCTTTTTGTGCGCACTTTATTCTTACCGTGCCCTCTCACTGTAATCAGAAGTTTTGTCTCCATCTCTGTATCAAATGCTCCTACCAGGGGTTCTCTCTCTTGACGTCACATAGAGTCACCATGGTTACGCGATATCCGTGATTCGTGGAGCATGCAATGCGTGTACATTCAAGAGCTTTCCATTTTTTCCCAACGAGAAAAATGGCGGGCTAGAGTTCGAGTTTATAAATTAGTTGAGCTGGATTGTGTAATTAAAGGGATTGTACAGTACTGGTTGAGGTGGGGATTCATGTTTTGAACATTCTTAGGTGAGATAATGAGAAACATCTTATAAAATATGAAAGAACATGTAATTTTAAGAAGGATTCAACGTTTATTTGATGAAAATTGGTTTTCAAATGACTGAGATATCCAAAAAAGTGATAATAATAAAAGGCGACATGCCCCACCTTTATTAGGATCTCTTTGTTTCACCTTGTTTGTGGATATCTCAGCCATTTCAAAACTGATTTTCATTAAATCAACTTTTGATACCCCTTAGAATTGCATGATCTTTGACATCTCATAGAGTGCTTTCTGAATATCTCGCAAAACGTTAAAAGCAAAATTCTCACCTCGACCAGAATTGTACACACCCTTTAATTCACATGACATTCTCTTTCTATCGGCTGCGTTAAAACCCAAAATGTTTCACATACAGTACGAGTACTGAACTATACTCACTAATAAGAGCTGATGTATAAATAATGTCAGGGAATTACCGCCTTGTGTGACGTCACACGGCCCTAACCAAAACGGCAATAAGACACTTTTACGTTCCATTTTGTCCTGGCATAGCCAGGGCTAGACACAAACTTTTATCCCACATTCCTATTCATATAATTATTATAATGGATAGCAGGTTCATGAATATGAAGTGAAATGTTATTCTCAACTTCTAATCTTCTTTATCTTAACTATAGATATTCTTAAAGGGACGGTACAGTATTGGTGGAGATGAAAATTGGGCTTTTAAATTTTTGCGAGATACCAAGAAATCACTTATGATATAGTACAGAGCATACCATTTTAATAAGGAATTTAAAGTTTATTTGATGACAATCGGGTTTGGAATGGCTGAAACATCCAAAAACAAAGTATAACAAAGCGATCGTGATAAAGTGTGGGTCCAACACTTTATTAGAATTACCCTTATTTGGATATCTCAGCTATTTCAAAACGAATTTTCATCAAATAAATGTTGAATTCCTCTTAGAATTACATGCTCCTTCATATTTCATAAGAGGTTTCTCATTACCTCACCAAAAAATGTTAGAAACCTGAAATTAGGTCTCAACCAAAACTATACGATCTCTTTAGATAAAGCTTCATCGAACTTGCGAACGTGCTCAGACGCCAATCATGCCAATATAGATTTTACACTGCATTCATCATTCCGGCGCTCGTTCTCTTGCCGACAAACATCCAAAACAGCAATAAATGAATACGCCATTTGAATATTTTCACCACTTGGAGCGGTCCTCCTTGCTCATAATATACAAGCCAGGAGAAGAGCTAAGATCTGAAGATACGTCATTAATTGGCACTCGATCCGGTAAAAACCTACCTTTTGCCAAGGCCCTCTCGCTGCATGATGGCTCAAACGAGCGAGCGAAGCAAGCCCAGTCGAGTGCAACAGTGTCCAACTCGGCTGATTTCGCCTTACCTCGTTCGCCCCAAGTCGCTCACCACCATACAGTGAGAAGGCTTGGCAAAAGGCTAGTAAAAACCATGACCAGATTTGTATGAATGGTCAACTTGAAGATGAGTTCTCGAAGATTTTGTTCCACGGAAGAGAAATTACTAATCAGTAAAACTGTATATTGAGTAGTTATCGTCAGTGCAATCAAGATTTGGCGGCCGTGTGAAAACTCGCCCCTCTAATACCAGCAACATGAGTGAAAACATACTTCACATGTTAAAGGGATACTAAAGGGATACTGTAGCCATAGTTGAGATGGGGATTCAATCTTTAACTTTTTGTGAGATAATTAGAAACCACTTACATCAAGCAGTAAAGAACATACAATTCTATATAAAAGAGGAATTAAAAATTTATTTGATGAGCATCGGTTTTGAAATGGCTGAGTTATCGAGAAACAAAGTAAAACGAGGTGGTCCTGATAAAAGATGGGTCCCACTTTTTATAAGGACCTCTTTGTTTGTGGATATCTCAGTCATTTCAAAAGCGATTTTAATCAAATGAACTTCAATTCCTCTTAGAATTGTATGCTCTTTGATATTTCTTATAAGTGGTTTCTAATCATCTTGCAAAAAGTTAAAATCTGAATCCCCATCTCAACCGGAACTATTCAAACCCTTTAAGCTATGATATATAGACACGTGTTGAATGTGAGGAGCTGGGCAAGATTTCAACATGCACGAAAAGTAAGACAGTTGAATAATGTACCTACCTTTTGGAGGAGGATTATAACGTGTGTGACGTCATGATCACGTGACAATGTGATCGTAGGACACCAAGTCAACTGAGAGAGATGCTGCCAAAATGTCATCCCTGTTTTATTTTGTTTTGTTTGCTATTTCATTTGTTTTGTTTTGTTTTGTTGTTTCTTTCTTTTCCCAAGTTTTCGCGAAGAAGACGTGTTCTATTCTGTTTCGCTTATTTAACTATTGTTGTTGCCAACAACATCTTCCCTTGGGTTATATTTTCATTTGAAATCTTTGTTATCTCAACCACAATTCTTTGCTTTCTCTCTCTCTTTCTGTCTCTCCCTCCCTCTCCTTCTCCCTCTCCTTATGATTCTCTCTCCATCCCCGTCTCTCTTTCCCCTCCTCATTCTTCGCCTCTCTCTTTCTTTCTCCCTATGTCTCTTCATTTTCTATAGAAATATTGACGAGAGATGGTGCACTGAGTGCGCGCGGAAGCTGCACGATATTTACTGCCGTACAATGAACCTCCTGGTCGTCTGATGTACTTTCGATAACGGGGTACCGCTACCTGCGCGCACTTTTCTCGCGACATCGCTATCGATATTTTTGAAATTCAAGCCGGTGACACGGGGGTCATCCAGAATAACGATTTCTGCGTCTGTTTTGATACGACTGAGCAGCGTGCTTCACGCCGCCGTGGTCCGCGTGCCTGATTAGAGAGGGACTCGCGGGGGATTTCTCCCCCAGTACGACCACGGCGAGAAAAAGTACATCTGCGAGTGTGCGAGGGCGAAAACACGTCGAGTGGTTCAAGAGAAACGGACAGAAAAATGGATTTCCTTATTGCATGCTGTGGGTTTGTTCCGTGTAGCGTGTATTGTATGATACATGGTAAAAAGTTTAGATAATGGATATCAATGTTGAAAAGCAATTTTGAACCAGTGGAAAGTTAGTCTGAAAAGAAAGATTTCCTGTTTTTATATCAGAACAGTACGTATTTAATCATAATCGGGTAAAACTAGGGAAGTTCTGAAATTGTAAAGTTTAGGCAATTTTCACTAAACAATATTTGAACGGTCAATATCAAATACGAATATGCAAATGAGTGAGCTGATGATGTCATCAACTCAAAAATTTTCTATTGATCGCGTAGAAGAAACTGACAAGAATAAATCTTTTGTTTTATATAAAAGTATAGAATGTAATGTTATTCCTAGCTGAATAACTTCAGAATAATGATATGATTTGAGGCTGGAGCGTAGGCTTAAAGGCAAAAACTGGATATTTATTTTGCACAATTTGTGTGCAAACTATAAGCCATGGCAAGTTGTGAGGGGGTGACACCATGAACCCACTCCTTTGCATATCAGATTGGCTGTAATTCAAGAATTAGGTTGTGTATTTTTTTTTTCATAAAAGTGTCAAACCTGTGAATACAACATTTTGCCGACAACGCAATACTAGTATAGGCGATGTCATCAATAAGTCATCTGTATTTTGTTTGCGACTGCGGTACAATCACTGTTTTTTTTTTCAAACAATGCAAAACTTCCATAATTTTCTCATTTTATATCCGTTTTTTGGTAAGGGTTCTGCCATATTACTGTTCGCATGAGTTTTAATCAGAATCATTCATGCTATGTTAACATGAAATTGGAGTTGTGTGTCTGATACAGGTCTGTACCAAAATTTAAGAAAAAAAGGGATTGGAGATAGAGGGGAAAATCGTGCTGGACTCGCGTCACTAAAAAAAATCTAACATTTTAAAGTTTAGATTTTAAAATTTAGAATCAAATTTAATAAAGTTACGTTTAAATCTTAACATTCAAAATTAAATATTATAAAGTTAAACGTCATGTAATATTGATACTAGCAGTCGAGGGTTGCCTTGAAAGGGATGATATAGTATTGGTTGAGGTGAGGATTCAACCTGCAACTTTATGCGAGATAGGCCTACATAGAAACCGTTTTATGAAATGTTAAAGAGCATACATTGCTAAGGGGAATTCAAACTTTATTTGATGAAAATCAGTTTTGAAATGGCTGAGCTATCCAAAAACAAAGTAAGACAAAGCTATATTAATAAAAGGTGGGTCCCACCTTTCATTGGGATCGCATTGGGTTTTTTTATGTATAGATATATTTGAGCCATTTCAAAACCAATTTTCATCAAATACTAGTAGGGTTTGACTTCCTCGTAGAATCATAATAATGCTCTTCCATATTTCATAAGAGGTTTTCATTATCTCAAAAACTCATCATAATAAAACGTTGGAAACCTGAAGCCCCATCTCGACCGAAATAATACCAATTACAATCCCTTTAAGGCGGGAAGATTCGCTCTGAGCGGAATCTACAGGTAGTGGTCATTAGCTGCGACAGCATTCGGGTCGTTCCTTCTGCTTAACGAGCACTGTAAACGAAAGCTCTCCCATTTATCGACGCATTCATCTCTCTCTCTCTATCCATTCGAAATCACTCGCACAAAAATCGTCAGAAATCTTGGCATTTCAAAAACCCGCTAATACCTAATACCGATTCACGCGCGCAAGCCTGAATCGATAGCATCAAGTCAATCGATAACAAATAACGCGGAGAGTCAAGAGTACGGGTGATTGGAGTGTGAATATGAGAGCAGGCGTGTCTTGCAGCGATGCGCAGTGTGGACAGTGTGAAACCAGTGAGGTAAGATTGATCCACTGATCAATACGGACAGGAAACCGAGGGTTCCACAAATACCCCTCCCCCCCCCCCCCCCCCATCCCCAACTCTTTCTACGTGATTTACTTTCGTCAAATACCGGCAGTGATATTTCTTCAACACACGTACTTTGCAATACCAAAAAAAAAAAAAAAAAAAAAAAATACCGATACCAGCAGATCTCTGCTTTAAAACTCATGATCCTTAATAATTCGTCTTTTTTTTTATTCGTTTAGCGAACAAAACAGAAGTTTAGAAGAAATCTTTAATATACTTTGATATGGTTGAACCCACTGGCAGTGAGATATTATATTCATGTGCATTTTAACAAACTGTTATACTACTACTTGACTGGTGCAACCAAAGTGTTGGCGTGCTTAAAGCATGTTTTAAAGTTTACAGAGAATTTGAATGCTTTTTTTTAACGATTTTTGAAATATTATGCGGTAATGGCATCATCAGATCATTATATGCATATTCATATTTCCCATCATCTGTTCGAGAACTGTTTAAAAAATGGCAAACTTGACAATTTTAAAACTTGCCTCATTTTTATACAATTTTGATCAGATTCTTCCTATTGTGCTTATAAGATTTAATTCTTTTTTTTCAGAAAGCTTGTAATTGATCCAGAAATCCTCTTTAAATCAAAGATATTATCGTCGGTTTGAATCCTGCCTATGACGTAACTTAACTCGAACAAGAACTTTAACAAACGTTGTTCAGCTTGAACGAAATGTGATGTAGAACGGCACATCATGCACATGGCAATGTTCCGGGCATGAAAGCGGCAGATCCCATACGAGAACAATTATGCTTACATTTTCATTGATGAGGCACTTTTGGGTGTATATTGGTATAACACTATATCAATATAAGTCATTAAGATAACAGACTTTTACATTATCAAATTTTATTGACAATTATTATTGGTATTGTTGCAATTATGCTTATCATCATTACAAGTAGAATTATCATTAGCATATTAATGATGATTCGTTTGACACGATTGATCTGATTGATACTGACATGATAACTCTTATCTAAAAATAATGATATTAATTATCATTGTCATTATCATTATCATCATCGTTACTAAAAATCTTTCCAGCATTTTCAATGTTGGTCACCACCATACTCCTATAGGGCTTGCCGCTGAGGAACATGATAGTAAGAACGGAATCTCATCTTGTCAGCCTTGGTCTCGATCGGTAGATTGAGGTTTGCCGTTAAACAACAGAAGGGTGCATGTGCGCACAGTATGTTATTGTGGCTTAACCCATTCAAACCCAGAAATAATTTTCCTCAGTTTACAGTGCTGTATCTTTTTGTTATCATTTACAACAAGATAATCAGTTCAGTCATGTCAGTTGGCACAAATATGCGCTGCTGTGCTAACACGGATGAGAGCTCACGCCAACCTTCCTTAGATTCTGTTGTCCGATAGGACGCGGCCAAGCAACTTAAGTCCTGTGTATTTCTTGACGTTTCCAGTCCAAGTTGTAATTTGCCTCCTTTACCTCCTGTTTGCTCTCCACTTTCCCTTGAATAAGCTTCTTTTATTAGTCCATTCAATTTCTTATCATGATGTGTCAAAAAAATCAGAGCTTTTGGTTGACTGTATCCCCTTAAATACTAGTACGTATGACTTGCATAATATATATGGTCATTTACAATATTCTTTATTATTTTTTGTAAGGTGGTGTTTAATCTTAAAGAAAAAAAAAAACCTTCACCACAGCCCTTTTGCCACTACTAGAATTCTATATAATTTTTTTTTCACTTGAACAATTTTCAAAAGGCTATTATTTCCTATATTTATAAGTGAGTCTTTAATAATTGTCAACGCATTTTAAAAATCGAGGCTTTCATATCTCTCTGGGCTAACTGGCAAAAATCTTATAAATATCCTTCTGATCATGTGTTTATAGATCAAATAAATTATCAAATAAATAATAAATAGTCGTAATCTGTCTTGTTATTCATGGAAAAAAGTATTTTCCCCTCTCTCCTCCGTATGACACCCTTCTTATCTTCCATACATCATCAGGATGAGCCATGAATGGCGTAGAAACAATCATTATAACGAACCTTCGGAATAAAGAAGCTTAATTCGTTTCCGGATTAAGGAACCTTCGAAATAACAAACCCTTGGAATAACGAAACTTATTACATTTTGGTATTAACGACCCTCCAAAATAACGAACCTTCGGAATAAAGAAGCTTAATTCGTTTCCGGATTAAGGAGCCTTCGAAATAACAAACCCTTGGAATAACGACACTTATTACATATTGGGATTAACGACCCTCCGGAATAACGAACGTTATTTCATTTTCGGACTAACAAACCTTCCGATTAACGAACCTTCGGAAGAGCGAACCTTCGGCACAAAGCCAGAAGTGTTCGGATTAACGAGCCATTTTACATTTTCGTACGAACGAACCTCGAAGTTAAACAGTGAATTCGTGTGTTTCTGATAAAGAACCTTTCGAATAACGAACATCACCCCGAAAGGACGACCTGCGGGTCTCGCGGCGAATAATGAATAGGCGATTGCGTACGTCGAGGAAAAATTTGATAATGACCTCAGCAAATTGCGCAAATTACATTGTACCTCCACTCGTCAGAGTTAATGAGCGGACATCGACCGATTGAGGGCACCAGTGTCATTGTGTAATGGTCAGTGAGTGCTCATTACCTGGCGTGGTTTTCTTTAATAGGGTGTGTACAAGCGAGGGAAATAATGCTGTAAATTTGCACGGCAATCTTAGCTTGTGGTCAAGTTCATGTACGCTAGGCGTTCTGAGCGATCCTGGATGAATATGTAAATTGTTCGTAATTGACGCTGATTTCTCGATTTTAACTCAATAAACGCAGCGGGTTTCAGGGAAGGAAAGTGCAGCTATAGAACGGCATGATGAACTCGTTTGCATCTGATTTTGCTGTAAACTGGTTAGAGAAAAATAACGGACTGTATAAACGTGAGGAGAAAAGAGACTCACTGAAACTCACCTAAGTGCATTCTTTATGACACGAAGGTGTAAAGGCGACATGAATACGGCTCTGTATAATCTCAATATAGGGCGCCTCGCGTGGCGAGATATGAAAAGTCGCCTTTCTCGCCAGCGCGTCTTTATCAATGCGCCAAGTCGGGAACCAGTCGCCCATTGCCTTGTCGTCCTGAACAAGGCATCTCAGCAACCAGTCGCCCGTTGCCTTGTCGTCCTGAACAAGGCATCTCAGCAACCAGTCACCCGTTGCCTTGTCGTCCTGAAGAAGGCATCTCAGCAACCAGTCACCCGTTTCCTTGTCGTCCTGAACAAGGCATCTCAGCAACCAGTCGCCCGTTGCCTTCTCGTACTGAAGAAGGCATCTCAGCAACCAGTCGCCTGTTGCCTTGTCGTCCTGAACAAGGCATCTCAGCAACCAGTCGCCGGTTGCCTTGTCGTCCTGAACAAGGCATCTCAGCAACCAGTCACCCGTTGCCTTGTCGTCCTGAACAAGGCATCTCAGCAACCAGTCGCCCGTTGCCTTGTCGTTCTGAACAAGGCATCTCAGCAACCAGTCGCCCGTTGCCTTGTCGTCCTGAACAAGGCATCTCAGCAACCAGTCGCCCGTTGCCTTGTCGTCCTGAACAGGCATCTCAGCAACCAGTCGCCCGTTGCCTTGTCGTCCTGAACAAGGCATCTCAGCAACCAGTCACCCGTTGCCTTGTCGTCCTGAACAAGGCATCTCAGCAACCAGTCAACCGTTTCCTTGTCGTCCTGAACAAGGCATCTCAGCAACCAGTCACCCGTTGCCTTGTCGTCCTGAACAAGGCATCTCAGCAACCAGTCGCCGGTTGCCTTGTCGTCCTGAACAAGGCATCTCAGCAACCAGTCGCCGGTTGCCTTGTCATCCTGAACAAGGCATCTCAGCAACCAGTCGCCCGTTGCCTTGTCGTCCTGAACAAGGCATCTCAGCAACCAGTCGCCCGTTGCCTTGTCGTCCTGAACAAGGCATCTCAGCAACCAGTCGCCCGTTGCCTTGTCGTCCTGAACAAGGCATCTCAGCAACCAGTCGCCGGTTGCCTTGTCGTCCTGAACAAGGCATCTCAGCAACCAGTCGCCGGTTGCCTTGTCGTCCTGAACAAGGCATCTCAGCAACCAGTCGCCGGTTGCCTTGTCGTCCTGAACAAGGCATCTCAGCAACCAGTCGCCGGTTGCTTTGTCGTCCTGAACAAGGCATCTCAGCAACCAGTCACCCGTTGCCTTGTCGTCCTGAACAAGGCATCTCAGCAACCAGTCGCCGGTTGCCTTGTCGTCCTGAACAAGGCATCTCAGCAACCAGTCGCCCGTTACCTTGTCGTCCTGAACAAGGCATCTCAGCAACCAGTCGCCGGTTGCCTTGTCGTCCTGAACAAGGCATCTCAGCAACCAGTCGCCCGTTGCCTTGTCGTCCTGAACATGGCATCTCAGCAACCAGTCACCCGTTTCCTTGTCGTCCTGAACAAGGCATCTCAGCAACCAGTCACCCGTTGCCTTCTTGTACTGAAGAAGGCATCTCAGCAACCAGTCGTCCGTTGCCTTGTCGTCCTGAACAAGGCATCTCAGCAACCAGTCGCCGGTTGCCTTGTCCTAAACAAGGCATCTCAGCAACCAGTCGCCCGTTGCCTTGTCGTCCTAAACAAGGCATCTCAGCAACCAGTCGCCTGTTGCCTGGTCGTCCTGAACAAGTCATCTCAGCAACCAGTCGTCCGTTGCCTTGTCGTCCTAAACAAGACATCTCAGCAACCAGTCGCCTGTTGCCTGGTCGTCCTGAACAAGTCATCTCAGCAACCAGTCGCCCGTTGCCTTGTCGTCCTGAACAAGGCATCTCAGCAACCAGTCACCCGTTGCCTTGTCGTCCTAAACAAGGCATCTCAGCAACCAGTCACCCGTTGCCTGGTCGTCCTAAACAAGGCATCTCAGCAACCAGTCGCCCGTTGCCTGGTCGTCCTGAACAAGGCATCTCGGCAAATTTCAACAAGTCGCTTTCTTGCTTCGCGCTCTGAACAAAACACTTTCATCTGAGTATGGACCTACATGTGATGTAGGTCCATGATCCGAGTAAGCTTCAACAAGTCGTCCTGTTGCCACCAGTTTAATTGAGCTGGTGCGGTAGAAAACAGCAATGAGAATCAGACGAGAAAAGACGTGTTGGATGGGCGGTTTTTCACATGGCGCGAATAGGTCTACACGTCTAAATTGAAAAACAAGACAAAACAAAACAAAACAAAACAAAACAAACAAACAAACACGAAGTATGACATAATTAGTACTACTATTATTACTAATATATTTACTATCATTACTGACATAATAGTTATTACAACCATTTTTATCATTGCATAGAGTGATCCACTGCCAGTCATAACTATGTGATTTTCAGTAGGTATACTTTTCTATCTACAGATCAAATGATATCAATTGCAACTCTATAGTGTAATGACAGTTTTACTCTGAAAGAGTTATCTAATGCAAACTGTAGACCATTCATTGATCTAACATTATATCCTTTATATGTTCAGAAACTACACTCTGAGCACTACTGAGAAGAAAGGGCCTTATCTTTGCATGTCTGCGTCTATGATTTGTGAAGATTTGTGAAGAAAAAACAACGTGCTTAATTATATATCTGGCCAATTATCTCTTAATGGATAGCTATTACAAGGTATGTTTCGTTAGGGGAGCTTTTAAGATGAAGCGATTCTACAGTGATCATTCTTTTTTCACAGACCATGATTTCCAATCAGTATGTTTTAATAAGGCCTTTCGAGATTCATTTGATGAGGAATCGGTCGAGTTAGTATGACGAAAACCAATCGTTCTGACATTAGATAATACATTAACAGAGGAGCGCTGAGCTCATCACTTTAAGGGATGGCTAAACACGTGTGCTGCGTTTGTTGACACCTTCGGGTGTTATCTGCTATCTCGATGAAGTCATTGACTTCGGCTGGTGGTCACTCGTCGCCATTTTGAGGTCGTCCTCGTGGTCAAGGGGGAGGGGGGAGGGGTCACGAGTTGACGGAAGTTGGTGGTGTCTGAAGGGATGCTGCGGCCGCTGAGGAATGACTGGAAAGAGTTAGAGCAGCTACCTGGCAGCATCTCTCAGCACAGTTAGAAGTACTTCCGGGTCGTTACAGCCATGTAAACCTCATGAACCGCATCTGACTGAAAGAAAAAAAAACTTTCTTTCCTTCATCCGGCTTTTAAACTGAAGATGACATTTTGTTAATGATTCGTCTGGTGTCCATTTTGATGGTTCCTTGACCTTTTTCTTTATCAGTACTACGAGCAGGTTTTCCTGTCGGCTGACTGAGTCTATTAAAATTACGTAATGACATAATTATTCTTTAAACAAAATCTGGCTAAGTTCTGAAAAAAAAACCCTGAATTGTGTTATATTCTTATGAAAGAAAATGTGTATCACACACCAATTAAGAGTAGAGCAAAGACAGCAAGTATTTTTTAAAAACTTATTGACAAAATTAATTGCCCTTCTTCGACGTAAATGAACACCGACTATTAGTTTTAGAATAATAGCCATGACAAAAATCATAGACATATAATGCTCAGATAGGAAAGATGATAACAATTTTGTATTATTTTTGTCACAACTCCAGGCTCAACCCTCCCTGTCAGTGGGTTACAGTTCGTTATTCCAAAGGTTCTTGAGTTCGCAATCTTTTTTTCTTTTCTTTTTTTTTATTTTCGGATTAGCAGACCTCCGGGACAACGAACATCACCCTTGTCGGTGTTTACCCTGTTGGTCCTTTCTCTTCTTCTTACTAGAGGTTTTCCTTCCAATAACAGCTTTTTGAGGGTCAGCTAGATTGTTAACCGAGAGTAAACTTTAAGCTGAAGACAAAAATAATACTCATGACAAGATTTATTTCTGAGTAAGACAGTCATTTTAGTGGCTTCATGACTTGTGTAAACGGGAAACATACAGGCGCGTGATTGTCTGCTTAAGTGTGTTATATATGGTCTTGACTTGAACCCCAGCCCGTCTATAATGGTCATCTTTTACAAGCATAGTTGTGTCCCTTGAATGACCGCTGCATCCAATTCACACTTCTAAGAAGAGACGTGAGAGTCCAACGAAACTAAGAAAAGAAAGAAAAAAAGACAAGGAAACTGAATGAACTTTGAATGTTGAATAAACAATTGAGTGGTGAAACAAAATTGATAAAAAGAAATTTCCAGAGTTGAGAAATCGAAACATTTCTTGATGTAGATCTTGACCACGTGACTGGTGAGATGGCACGTAAGTAGGCCTATGCGATCATTATTTTGAAGGCTTTAGGGCATAGGATGCTACTTCCGGCATCAAATCATCGGTCAAAATGCTTCAGCCTTCGAATGTGCCCTCTTAAAATCGTATCTTCCTTCTGTGTGCCATTTTCAAGACGTCTTCGCTCTCGCTTTTTTTTTTTTTTTTTGATTGATGCGCTTAGAAACATCAGTATAAAACGCTATATTATTCATCATCATTATCATTATCGGATGTGATATGCTCAAAAACTGTCGACTGCTTCAGCATTTACGTATCATTTGTCTGGGATTAACTAAAAATCTCGCGACACAATCTAGGCCTATGCGTATGTATATCTGTTCAAATACACACCTCTGGCATCCCAGTCAAGCACACCGTTTTGTAATAACGTCCTCCTCCTCTTGTACGTCAATATGATAATTATATTATGTACCCCCATGTCATTTTTAGGCTCTAACTCGATGTCTATACATGTTATGTATAAGTTAAGTTATCACCAATTTTGTCACATCATAGTTAAATATTGCTTGATCTACACGTATTAAATGTCTTTTTTAAATATTAGTACAAGTGGACAAATAACACAAGCTGAAACTGAAACAAAAATACGCTTGACAAGGCTGTGGACGCTCAGCCACACGAGTAGCCAAACCTAAACTCTGACTTGTCGACGCAAGTTGATGAGCTGACGAAAAGGGCGCCATCTACGTTTCAATTCTTTGTAAAATGCTTGCACTCCTATCTCGCGATGTTAAAACAACATCGCCTTCACGCATTAAAGCGGATGAATATTCAATAGGTGTTGTGTTTGTTCGTAAATGTCAAATTTAAAGCAACGACGCACAGCCCAATTACCAATTGGTCACCGTACCTTCATGTTATGCCACGAATTCTTAAAAAAAATGTCTACTGATGAAATCGTCAGCACAATCACTGCGACAGAGAGAGGGAGAACAAGAAAGAAGGGAAGAGAACATACGGAAGAAGAGGAATACAGAGAAGAAACAAATGTAGAAATAGAGACTGGAGAAAGAGATGAGAAAAAAGAATACATAAAGTAACAGAAATTAACGTGCCATTTCGTTTGTGACAGTGCTGCGTTTGAAGTTGTATTATTTCTATCTTAGCAATTTTGTGGCGTCGGTTTACCAACAAACTCCAAAAACTCAGTTCCAAAGCTTTTGTCAGATATCGGGTGAAGGAGTTGCTCAGGAAATTTGACTGTTAGCATGCCTGAATGAACGAGTGATGCTGATAGACACAATAGCCATGCATGCATACCCTATATATACCACCCCACCCCCACTTATTATCAATCTAATCAAATGTTAATCCAAATCCAATGGTCACAAGCTACAGACGCCACATAGCACATCAGCAGACAGAAAGAACTTTTCCTATTACGTTGTTAACCCTCGACGTTTGATTTGCCTACCTTCCTTAATATCACATCTCAATCAGAATGATGATGTCTCAGCGAAAGGCTGATAAAGTTTCGTAGAGATTTGACCTTCTCCAATCAGACAGAGAGAGGCCGAGGCCAAGAGATTCGTCGATATCGCAAGATTTCCCTTAAGAAATTAGTAAAAGTCAACAATTAGAGGTATTGTTTGCATACTGTTTCGTTTGCCGTGATGGCGCCCATGATACACACCTGCCAAGGTATAACCAACTACCGAGCCGTTCCTGTCGGCTGCTACATCAGTGTTGACTAACAATCTAAAGGCGATATACAACGAGAGCTCTCACATAATATAGTGATGTTAAGTGTTTCCTCTTTACGCAGAAACTTGTCTGAGGTTGATCGTGTAAAGACAATGCCAGGTCATCTCACGGTCGTTAGTGGAAGCCATTGTCTTCGAGATTAGAATCTCTTGTCGGAGAGCGTTCGTGTGATTTGTTGCTTAATCCCTTCTGCGCCAATGAGTCAAATATGTAGAAATTTCACGCGATTGCGTATAGACAATCATAATTATGTGGCGGGCAGAGAGTTAATTCTGAAAAGGGGAAGGCCGATCCTTTCGCGCTCACAGGTAGAGGAAGCCCCGGCTTGATGGGCTGACCTGCATAGGAGACTTAATAGCGTGAGCGGTAAAGTTTGCCCGGAAGGAAAACCTGACACATTCTGTTCTTGACCCTTTCTCGCAGTGGATGACCAGCTGAAGAAGGACATAAGAAAAAAATTGAAATGAGTGTAATGTGTTTTTTTTTAAAGAAGAGGCGGGGGGGGGGGGGGGACATGTCAATTTAAACTTAAAGACAACCAGACAGAAACCAAGTGGTACCAATAATAATATCGCATATGGACGTCTGAGTTTACAACTGGCCTGGTCGCATGGTTTTGTCGTCAGTTTATGGAATTCAAATCAAATCACTTTAATTTTACGTTATTTTCAGTTACATAAGGAAATACATAATAAAACGTATATATATATATATAGTATGTATTAATTCGTCATGTGTCGGTAAACAATTTGAAAGAAGTACAACTCATAAAGTATAATACAAAATGCATGTGCGAATAAACATATAACAGGGAAAACAAAGCACACTTTGCAATTGTAACAAAAAATAAATAAATGAATATAGCGATAGTACTGTATTTGCTTGCACAAACACACACACACACACACACACACACACACACACACACACACACGCACATGCTTACAAGCATTTGCCAACTTGCTTGAGTATGAAACAGATCAAAATTCAATTTCGAACTCGACTGTACTTGCACATTTCTTCACACACAAGCATGCATGTAGTGCAAAAATATCGTCAAAACAGTTTGTGTGCCGATGGAGACCGTGCTAAAGAGATTTTCATGTGCCTCAGTATTGTGAATTGAATTGAATTGAAAAGGTATTTTATTGAGTAATAACCATCTCAGCCGCAGGCTGAATTGCAGACAAAGGACCATGCCATACTTTAAAAATGTACGCAAGATAGTTAATTTTTCTCTTTTCACTTTCCGCGGCAGCCACAATTTTTTTTGTAGCAATATTCTACGAATATTAGTTTGCTTGGAAAACACACAACTCTGTCTCCTCCTCTTTCTCTTTCCTTCTCTCTCCCCCTCTCTCTTTCTTGCTTTCCCATCCCTCTCCCCTCCCCTCTATCTGTACCGCCTGCAATATTGTGAGACTCTTTGATGGATAAATATTTAGAATACCTGGAAGATTTATAGCAATGCAATATTTTTGTTATGTTGAGAATGGCTAATACATAACTATTTTTGTAATTTTATGATATATGTATACTATTTTATCGGTAATGTTTTCTTTTCTTTCTTTTTTTCACTTCCCCCGGCAACCACAATTTTCTTTTTGCTTAATAATATTCTATAAATATTAGCTTTCTTGAAAACATGCAACCTTTCAACAGGTTTGCGCACCCATTTTTTTTTTCTCATTGGTAACTGTTGAAAATTTAATTTTTTTTTTTAATGTTGTTTTCTGTTCCCGGAGATATATTATGAGAGTATACGAGAGTATATTATGTTCATTAGGCATATTTTGTAATATCACACCACATCAGATTATTCTATTATACAGAATTTATATTTTTTGTTGTACTCCCATCAACATTTGTAAACATTCGCTACATTGTGCATTTGACTGTTTGTAAACATTATGTAATCAAAATGCACTTTAAGCGTGACGAATGTACAGTTATAATCAGTAATGCCGTGTGGTGGGAGAATGAGAATTTGTACGTGTCCGTATGTGTTTATGTGTTTTTGTGTGTGAGAGTCACTTATTGGATGTGATGAAGAGATGATTGTGTGTATGTGTTTGTGAGTGTACCTGTGCTTCCGCGTGCGAGTAAGTGCGTATAATGTTTGTGAGAGAGAGAGGGAGGGGAAAGATGTGAATAGAATGTGAGGAAAGGAAGTAACTGCATGGGTCCCTTTTATTCAGTTTATTCGTCACGTACTGTGTGTTGAATGTAGTGAATGTAATAGGGTTTATAATGAAAAATGTTGCAAATGATGTCAATTGCTATTTTTTCAATAGTGATGAATGATTTGAAAAGTGTAAATACTTTCTTTTAACCAAATTTGTATTGTAGTAATATGTCTTTGTGAACAAATGTTGCAATTCAGCTTTTTGGCTGCGAGAACATTTTATCTAATAAGCCATATCATACCAGTAATATACATAGAATAATGTAAAAAATCAAACGCAATTATTCATCTTAACTATTGCAGAGCGAGTGATATGTAACAATCTGTTATTCGATGAAACCCAAGTTTATCATACGGTAACGACGAAATATCAAAAAATTCAGCTCAAGAAACACTGCTGCTTGTTAGGCGTTGTGTACCAAAAAATAAATAAATAAATAAAAGATCAAAGTTTCCGTGAGTACTAAATGTTATGGCTGTTGAATTAGAGTGTAATGGTAACGAATCAATTCCGTTCCTCTTTAAGGAGTTGTTTGTTATCACATGATCATTAATTTGAATGTATGTGTATATAGTCCCATCTTTTGAAATTTGGAGAAGTATATATGCCACACATTGAATTTGTGTTGTCTGTGAAAGAAAGAAGGTTTGCCAGCTTCCGAGATGTATTGTGATTGTAACCTATTGATGCAGGGGGGGGGGGGAATGAGGACACTGAACATGAGGTCAGGATGTACCAACACAACTCTATAGTGCTGTGAGTCAAGATTCAATATTGCCAATGTCACCATTATCGTTTGGGATTACTCGAGAATTTCCCAAAAAAGCGTATACTTACGCTATTATTATTTTGTTGTCAGAGACTGTGTCGTAAAATGCCACGATTCAAGTGGATTGGATGCATTGATGACGCCCCTATATACTGTCCATACAGATCACAACTAGTAAAGCCAGTAGTAAGTTACAATCGCAATACCTGTACTTCGCGAATGATGTACATTACCGTATTATCTTTACTGGAAAAAAAAAGCAGCATTCATAGACGCATGACAGTGGTTCTTGGAAAACACAACTGAAAGAAAACAAAATATAAAAGTAAAGCTACCAATGTTTTTATCAAGCAGTGACATTAAACGAAACAGCATAAGTCATTAAACATCACATGTATTTAGGTATTGTTTCATCTGCATGGATGTTCGTCATCAAATGAATAAAATTGTATCTATGTGTCTGGTACTCTCATTTCCGTGCCAGCGCTTTGTGACTACACTTTTTCCCTCAAAAGTAAACAAAATAATCTATTATAGTCAATGGAGATCTATAAATGGGCTCATCATTATCAAGTCGGCATTTGCCATTCACTTATGACAACATCGAATTTCCGGTCTTTGGTGTTATCTTTTCTTCACTGTACATACTCATGGTGGTTTATGTCCGCCGATTGACTTGCACAGAACCCTTCATCATTCAAAATTGCAATTTCAAATTTCGTACATTATCCAAAATATCATTCAAAACATAGCACCCTATTTACAATTTCATACTCTTCTTTCAATAGTATCCTTTTCTTTTATAAGGACATCGAAGGTGTACGTTTAAGTCTGCCAAGGTATATAGATTTTAGTAGCATTTTCGTACTGGGTTTTTTTTTTTCAAAGTTAATCAGACAATTTAGGAAAGAAGGAGCGATCTTCCAAAATAGAGCTACTCCCTTACAGGTGGTAATGCCTTCTACACAGGAAACATAATTCACGGAGGTAGACGGCTTAAAGGACCTTTGTTTGCAGCGGCATTATCCCTGCCCGTGTAAGAATACTGCCGCTCTACTTTCCAGGAGTCAAGGGCGAGGTGGATTTGATTGTCATCTCCCGGTTGCCATGGTGACCTTTCGGATGAGGGAGGAAAAAAAAGAAGAAACTGAAGAATCTACCCGGAAGGTGTGATCGGATTGACATAACAGAAAAATAAAACGACGACGACAACAACAACAAAATGAGTTGCCTTTTTTGAGACGTCTGTCAGTCTGTCCGGGTCGGTATTTGTATCGGTTTCTCGCCTTGGCTTTCCTGCCCCACAGACTTTGGGGGGAAAGTGAGGTGTTGATGACTGAAGAACTCAATCACGGTGTCACGATAACATCGCAATGTGCGCCCGTCTGCGCAAGATGAGAGAGAGAAAAAAAAGCGTCGCGCCATAAAGAATTACCAAAGAAGAAGAAGAAGAAAAACAAGGAACACTCATCAAACATCTCGCCTATCAAACTAAAACGACAACGGAATCCCACTGTCCGGGAAGGTATATTAACATCACACGCACTGGTGATGAACTTGAAGATCGCTCCGCACTTTGCAGGGATAAAGAAGTGTTAAGGTTACTGGACTGTAGGACCGCGTAATAACGCCACAGCACGGAAATGAAAACCAGCTCGAGTCCTCTTCCTTTAGTCTGCAAAAATAGATTTTGATCTTTGGATATCTTTGAGTATTCACTGATGATAATTAAAACATGAAGACACATTACCTATTGTCTACTGATAAAAAGATCTTGGCTCTGATTTTACCATAAGGCTTCATTATGTATACATTCCGCGCCGATAAAATGGTTAAAATATCATATTGATACGCCATATTATGACCTGGGGCTGGTTTCATAAAGAGTTACAATTGATCTCATGCTCGATCACATTGAGCGTAACTCAGTGGATCGAGCGCAAGATCAATCCTAATCGTAAGTCTATTTCATAAAGATACTTGATATTTGATGTAAAGCACAAATTTAAGAGCAGATCGAGTGTAACCTTTTTGAATCGCATCAATCGTAAGATCGATCTTACGACCAATCGTTATGAAACGGACCTCTGGTCTCAGCTACCCGGAGACTCCTCGTCAGCATCTGCAGTGTTCACTGCTGTCCATTCAACGGGGCCTTTATCATTATCGGTACCCCACCAACATTGTCATGTGTGAAAACCCACTTCATTACACCCTCGGTCACTCTGGTCAAGAGCTGGTTGCATTGTCTTATCCGGAGATGTTCGCATCGCGCGGGTTCGAACCCAGGACCTCCCATTTAAGAGTCGAAAGCTTGACCAGACAACCCCTATACCCCCCTCTATATATATATATATATATATATATATATATATATATATATATATATATATATATATATATATAATCGAAGCCACTGACATGTGAAACAAATAACAACATTTGAACGAATACATAGGCATTTGTGAGATGGTCACTAGTTGGTCTGAAATGTCCCAAGAAAATGTTCGCCTTAAGGCATTGTGGATGCTGGTCAAAAAGTCAAGTAAACAAAATGATAATAAATCACATTTCCATAGAGTATATCGCCACAGATGGAGTAGGCCTACCTTTGCAATTTGTAAATAGAGAAAGAGAAGGAGCGAAAGAAATTAACGGAAGAGGATTTAAGGGGGAAAACATACAGATTAATTCAATTTTGGAAAACACAACTACAATCAAAATTCAGATAACGACATTAATGACTGATATTTCTCACAGGGCAAATCACTGCGCAAAGACATGGACTTATACTAGAGTAATTAGAGGGATAGATAAAGAGATAGAAGAAAGAGATGTAGAGAAAGAATAGCAGTGGAATACTTATGGGGATCGTACAGTTTTGGTTGAGACCTAATTTCAGGTTTCTAACATTTTCTGGTGAGATACTAAGAAACCTCTAATGAAATATGAAAGCACATGTAGTTCCAAGAAGAATTCAACGTTTATTTGATGAAAATTGGTTGTGAAACGGCTGAGATATCCAAAACATAGCGATCCTAATAAAAGGTGTGACCCACCTTTTATTACAATCGCTTTGTTTTACTTTGTTTTTAGAAGTCTCAGCCATTCCAAAACCGATTTTCATCAAATAAACTTTGAATTCCTCTTAGAATGGTATGCTCCGTATACTATTTCATAAGTGGTTTCTTGGTATCTTGCCAAAAGCCAAATATCCATCTTTAACAATACCTTACCAGCCCTTTAAGATTTGATGAGATACATTATCATCATGAGTATGCGTTATGGTTCCCAACAATTTCATTAAATTCCTTGGAGAAGTTTGATATTCTTTTACTGGATGGTTCGGAGAACATGTTTTGTAACTCCTCGTGGATACCGTCTCTTTTTTTTTTGTATGTGCTCATATACCAAGATATCCATTTTCCTAAGTAATAATCCATTGTCGTAGGAAAAAGGAAGATTTGTAAATACCCATTGTTGTTTTCATTGTTGATTATAAATGGTTGGTTTAGGTGGATGTATGTGTATAACTTCATGTGCAGTTGGTGAATTGAAAAAAGCCCATTGCTAAGTATTGTAATTTGTATGTTTTGTCTTTTTGTTTGTTGTTTGTTTGTTGTTGTTGTTGTTGTAAACAGAATGTATTTCAGCC
Source organism: Diadema antillarum (assembly GCF_040938485.1). Taxonomy (NCBI): domain Eukaryota; kingdom Metazoa; phylum Echinodermata; class Echinoidea; order Diadematoida; family Diadematidae; genus Diadema; species Diadema antillarum. Next base: position 21,709 of record NW_027272643.1, on the reverse strand, counting down.
TCTGGGCTGTTCTTTTTTCTTCAGTCAGTAATCCACATCATTTCAAGACAATCAAAAAAAAAAAGAATATCAGCAAGGAAGCAACTACGTAAAAATCACTATTATGCCAACATTTGTATGTGTATATCATTTATATGAAGTGAACGATTATCATTCATACTGGAAAGACATTGGACTATAGTCTAATGTCAAGAGTAGAAAGATGTCAAGACTTGTATATTGGCGCAATAGACACAAAAGCATTTTCATTCTCCTCAAAGCATCCATTCTTGGAAAGGACCCGGCGATCACTCAACTTGTATAAAAAAAAAAGAAGTAGTTTTTAAGTCAGTACTTTGGCACGTTCTCCTTCTTCATCTATTTCCGCAGGACGTGCCCTTCAAGCGCTCGTGGTCTGCATCATTGATGCGAGTGTCATAAATGTCTACATTCATTGTGTGCATCTCCCGAACAATGACTCGTGAGATTCATAGTCATTTTCGCCAATTTCTTCAAATTCCATTTGGTTTGGCGATGTGCTATATCATACCTGACTGGAATGCCCGCAAACCTGATATATTATATTATACTTCTAATGACATCTCGAAGAAATAATCTATTAATCTATTTCTCCGTTGTCATGGTTACGCCGAGAAGACGTGAAATCCATCTCAGTGTTGCGAAAGGGATCGACCCTGAGGTAACAGGGAACTGGAACGCTTTGTCCTGGGGAGTACGAAGACATTAGAAACGAACACGGGAAAAGGGTATAGCGTCGCTGGGACGACAAGACCTCGTATCTACAAAATGTCAAATGTTCAGGAGAGCGAAAAAGAACAAAACATGGCAGCCAAAGCACTATAATCAAATTGGATTGCCTTTCATTTGACATGCCATGGTGGCTTCATTTTTAGGGTAAGAAAGCTAGGATTTGGACAGGACATCACTGAACCGATTATCTGGCCATTAATCAAAGAAAGTCATTTTCACCTAGATTTGAGATACAAGGCCTTGTCACCCCAGCGACGATAGGCCTACTTCCAACACCACACTATAGGCTACATTATAAGTCTGAACCAGAGAATAACCAGGTGGTGACCGCACCTTATTCCAAATGCTGCGTCCACGACAAACGATGTTCAGTATAATGCATACGCTCTGTCCGCCACGCACATGCCTGCACATACTTTGAAAACGTAAAATTCTTAATCATGGGCACATGATTAATAGAAAATATAATACAACAATGTGCGATATCTGTAATCCCTTATTGATGGAATCTTGTCCAGTGATTGGTCTAAATAGCGTTTTGTGACCAAACATAATATTGCTTTGATGTTGATGATGTTGAAAACAAAACGCCAATGTAGAAAAATGTACTATACCGTACACCGTGTCGTCATTCAGGGTATAGTGCACTATACCATGCTATCGATCAATCGTTTTTTTTCGTCTGTAGCGTGAATAAAGTGCTATCGGTTTCGCCCTCATGACCACTGTGTAAATCGCGTCCATCGCCCCGTGCGTAACACTGACTGTTTGCGCTGCAATATGTAAACGCTTTTATGGCAACAATTATGTCCTTTTTTTTAAAGATTTGTAGAGTTATAATAAAAAAAGAAAATTATCATGCACTTTTTAGAGCCACTATTTAAATCATAGATTCCGCTGCGACATAAATAGCACTATTTCATTCGGGGCTGCGCCAGCGACGCTCACTGCTGGCCCGTGCGTACTAATAATGAAATATATGCTTATGGCTTGCGATCGAGTGTATGAGTAGGCCTATATGAGTATTTTCAAAGAAATTGATTTTCCCATTTCTATATACTACAAAATAATGCTCTGCAATGGGCCAAGCCAAACTTTTCGTGCTGCTTTGTTGCTATATTCAGTCAAATTTTGCATCGAGTTTTTAATACAAGAGGGGCCCACACTCTACAAGCATTGTCTTTTAGTGGGTTCCTCCGTTTTTTTCACACAGTGCATATTGACAATTCTTTCATTTTCGTTACCTCTGTAACAATTGCAATGTATTGATACTGTTAGTTTTTCCCATTATTGTTTTCTTTGTACAAATTTACATGCATTGTTTCTGTCATTCAAGAAAGTGAGATTTATGTTAATATTACTTTATTGTGGAAAAACGAATAAATTCGAACTTGAATTTGAACCAGCTAGTGGAGTACCTCAACTTCTCCGTTGTCTTCGCAATTTCTTTTCCATGAAAAGAACATTATTATTCCCTCGACTTATTACTGACATAATGTTAAAATGGTAATACTATTCCCCCTTCTTGCGAAGAGGTAAATCAATTGCTCGTCCATTATGCTAGTAAAGTGAAAACATGTTGAAGTTTCGTCATATTTTCTTTACATTATTTTTCACACGTGACGTCACAAAGTGTTGCATAGTCTTCTCATCCACGCAGTGATGGCTTCACAGAAACGTTCACAGTTCACAACTTTTGAACGCATCGTCCGATTTTTCTCAAACTTCGCTGATGTGTTCTACTAATATTGCTGCATTCCCTCAATTCACATCGATATCTGGGTGTCATTCTCCTTCAGCAGGTTAAAATGGAACGAAATACACTGAACTAATGGAGATCTGCACGATATCTATTGATAGACTGAATCACTGATCTTGTCAATCTATCAAGCTTTAGAAAGCAAAATTAAAAACAATTGCACCATTTATAGTTGATTAATAAATGTCTGAAAATCATCCACAGTTCTCCTTTAATAGAGTTGCTTTCCCCTTTCTGGAGCGGACTAAAGCACTTTCGTGCGGTCCAAAAGGTTTACGTTCATGAGCAATCATGCGCGCTTTGTATACATGATGTTTTGTTGATGTTCTCGCTGTATTCATGATTGCTTTTCACTCCATGTTGAAAATGAAAGAATAGCAGCAGTCCCTTTATACACACTTAACCCCTCGGTCTATACCGGGGACTGTATCAATTGGAATTCAAAGCACTTAAAGGGTGAAATGATAGTCCATGTCGATTTGAGACGTACTAATGATTGTGATTGTTGTAGGCGGCTATTACCTCTGATAATATGTTATCATCTGTTCCCCTTTTATACGAATATAAGAGCAAGGTCACTTTTTGCATCACATGAACTAAAAGTAAGAAATATAAGCGAAGAAAGAAAAACATACGTAGACATTAACGCTGCAATGTATACAGAACTAATTCCCATTTCTCATTTTGCTTTATAGGTGCCAAGGCTGGTTGCCTTTCGTTTTATTAGGAGTTTGAATTCATAATGAGCACGCGTGCGTCACACGTGCCTATACAAAAGAGTCATATAGCAGAGAATATCTGTAAACAGGGCGAGGAAAGACCGTTGATGCCTTCAATCGATAGGGCAGTTAATGGTGTCACTTCCGGTAGGTATACGCAATGCACTGCGAGTGAAGCGATGGGCAGGGAGTATAGGGTGGGGTGGGGTGGGGTGAGATTGGTGGGGACGGTTTGATGCATGCCACGCGACTCAATTAGTCCTACTTATCATGCTTATTATGAGGGGAACGGCAGTAACCTGGAACCAGCCAACCAGGCTCAAGGGGGGTAACTAACGACATCCCGTGATCAAATTGACCCCACCTGATGCCCCCCTCTGCATGGATCCCATGCAGGTGGTAGTTTATGTAACGTTTTGTACAAAATTCCTCGCGATATTTGCGCGTCATAGCTGTTTGTGCGAAGTGGTCCGAAAATGATATCTATAATAGCATGTATATATCGTAAAATAGCAAGCGAAATGGATATGTTTTTATGTGTAAATGGAATGAACAATATGACGATATCGATGAAGTAATCGCGATAATGTAATATGTAGTAGTTATGAAATTCTAATAGACTCTCAGTCAACAAAAAGACTTTCCAGAATCTTAGCTGCCGTTGATATAGCGTTTGTAGAAAAGCCTTTCTGCAAGAATAACTTGAAGTTCTGATGAATGGGCAATTTACTTATTTAAAATAAGAAAATAAAACGAGCTTCCCGATAAAGGGAAAGAATTTAACATGTCAATTTGTTTGATGTGTATATATACCAAGCAGAAGTCAGATAGTGCACGGCAAATAACACTTTTTTTTTTCTTTAAGGTTCTTTTCGGAACTGGTCGGTAACGTTTTACTAATGATATTCGTATATAACGCTTTTACGTTATTGGTTTCACAGCGTAAACATAATTCCCCGCAGGCATAAAGTAAAATGACTAGAAAACCAATTGAATACAGATTCTTTTCATTATATTTTATTTTACGTGCCAGCAATGAATGCTTACCAGAAAGTAGCCACGGGACCCTCAGCCTGACGTTTCCTTGTTTGTTTGTTTGTTTGTTTGTTTGTTTGTTTGTTTGTTTGTTTGTTTGTTTGTTTGTTTCATTTATCCATCTGATGGCTGGATAGTCCATAGATTTTATTCAGCTGAACAAGCTGGTCGTCCATGGGGTCCATTTTGATGTGAGGCGGGACCACTGCACCGGGTGCACCCTGCTCTGTTGTCTATTGAAAGCGGGATCTTTTACGTGCATGAGTTGTATGTGCCTCTCTCACATACGGGACATCCCTTTTTTTAATGTCCTATCCGAGGGACAGAGTGTTTGCCCCTTACTAGAGGGAACGGCATAACAGAGTGTTTGCCCCTTACTAGAGGGAACGGCATAAATACACATAACATTGCTCAGAGACTCGGGAATCGAACCCGGTCCTTTGGATCTGGAGGCAGACGCACTACCGACTGTGCCAAACTACCGCCCTGTTTATGATGTCATCACTTCACAAATTTCCCATTGGTCCGCACACAAATCTTCACCAATTTTGTTTTGTTTTGTTTTTGTTTTTTCTCTTTTCATCGCACTCTTTATTGACTTGCGATAACGGAGTATAACGGTGGGATTTAGGGAGAAAAGGTTGAAAGGGTAAAGTTATCTTTAGACATGCATGGTTATTTCTGTGAACTAACAAATGGGATATTTGTGAGTTGATGACGTCATCACCTGGGCTGGTTCGTATCGTCTGCCCGCAACCAATATCCCTATTCCGTCAAAACATTTTGCAACTTAACAAATTCCATAAATTTCTCTGCTTTATGTAACGTCAGCTTTGATGAAACGCCTACCACTTCGTTCGTCAGATGTTAATATATCTAAATTGTTTTATCCAAATCCCAATAATGGTATTCTTTTACTCTCAGAAGAATCGCATTTGCACAGCCAGACGGCTGAATTGTTTCAACACGTTACAAAGTGTCAACATGGAGCTCCATGGTGTGACGTTGAAGTGAAAATTATTACGTGGCTAAATTGGCCTATAAACAATAACCCAGCTTCTTTAACACTGTGCGTGGCCGGTTCATCCAGTTTGTGGAATTCATTTTATGTAAAATCTTCCTCCGCGGAACAATGAAGTGCCAATACAATATATATGTCCATAACAATATGAATGGATGTACATGTGCATTCATTCGTCCATTCATTCATTTTTCCATCTCCAACAGAACTTGTAAATACATTTTTTTTTGTCAGATAAATAGAGAGAGAATAAAACAACAAGGAAGAAGATAAACTGGTCATGTGAAAGTAATATAATGTCTACAGTCGAGAGGAATTGTTGTAGAGACGATATAGGTAGAGATTCTAGGGCTGCATGGCATGGCATGCAGAGAGGGTTCCACACACTGTCTGAAGTGTATATATAAGAAAGAATTATGAATAGGCCAATTTATCGAGATAATCAAAGTTAATGCCTACTTCCTTCAAGAAGGTATGCCATGCCTACGTCGTCCAAGCAAGCTTGAGAAAATCTCTGTGGGCTCTACTTTTCCTGAAAGTTTTCAAATACAAAATGCATTGTAATCAGCGTTTGAGCTAGAGGTAAACAATAAGGAAATTGGCTGGTTTTAGAGTATAAAGCATGCAGGAACACTGGTAATCTACATACGGCATCTAATAAATACATGTAACATGTAACTCTTCTCTTCTCTCGTTTTTGTTTTTGTTGTGTGTTTTTTTTTTTTTTATTGTTAGGGTTTCTTATTTTTGGAACTTGATATCTTTTAGGCTACCCTGAAAGTCGTCGGATACCGATTCCATGAATCTAGACCACAAACCTTTCTTATGATGTGTTTGTTTGCTAAAGTTCTTTTCTTCGTTCCTTCTTTAGTTATGTGCTTGTGCTTGTTTTCCTGTGTGTTTTTGTTTTGTCCATCCATTTAAATTCTGCCTTATTATAGCAAGGAATTACCTTAATCAGGTATACTTTAAAATATATTTGCATATGTGATTGACGTATGTAGGAGGCGATTAGCTTGGGTAAAAAACCTTTGAAGACCCTAGCTATAAGCTTTGGCTTTCCAAGGATAGCACTTAAAATTGTCTTAATCGTATATAACGATTAATTCAGCACTCTACAGTGAAACCGTCAGTGAATAACAAGCACTTACACGGCTTCCTGGTAAAACGAGGCAAACATACAAACAAACATAAAAAGATGGCAGCGTCCTACTCAAAAATGCATTCTTACGTAGGAGCCTATTCCATACTTCCTTGATCTTACAAGGGTATAACTTCATTTGACATTTTTAGTCGATTCCAAAGAAACCGAGTAAAAAAAGGCAACATGTAGAAATGGACGTTCCATTACAATCGAACACAAACAATAGAAATCTTGAACAAATTATATTTCTTATGTGTGTGTGTGTGTGTGTGGTTTTTTAGATGAAGTGATAGCGTCATCACTGAGACTGGGGCATAATTGCGTTTGAACAAAAATGGAAAGAAATTTAAAAAAATCAAATGTAATGTACAATAATTGTATAGCAATCAATGACAAAAGGGTCATCATCAATTCACTATTTGCATATTCATATCGACTGTTAAAAAACTTTCTCGTGAAAATCAGCGATACTTCACAATTTTATAACTTCCTTTTTTTCACCCGATTTTGATCTAATTTTCATTATGTTGCCCAGAAACTTTCAGTACAACTTTTTACCGGTTCAGATTTCTTCTTTAACTCTTCTGTTTGAGTTGAACTCGACTTGAAAGTGCGGTAGAGTTTTTCTGTTACCTTGGCTATGGTATAGAATTTTTTCAAGATATTCTTGCTTCAGCAAAGTAGACGGTCAAAGTAACAGGCTCGTTGGAGGAGGCAAATTTTGGAAGATATTTATTTACGTTTTACCTGAAAAACAAACAAACAAAACAAAACAAAAACACGAAATGAAGGTCGAAAAATTAGTATCTACGAAGAGAGGGTGCCGCACGCTAATTGGATCCGAATACATCTGTTTCAGCAGGTTGAGATCAAAAGTGTTAGTTCTGCAAGGATTTACTAACAAAAAAAAAAATCACAACATATTAAAGCGAAACAACGGATCGGAAGTAGGACGTTAACGACACCATTCATGACCTCACTTCAAAGGTTATCGGACGAGCGCACACACGCGAGCGTCGCGTGTCAACCTACATACATCGTTAATTATACACGTAAAAGGGTAACCATCGTAGTCCATAAGTTCTACCCGGGCGCTGTTTTGTGAGAGCGCGCGTTCCTGTACAGGTATGTGCCTTTGTGTCTGCGTAGGTCCGTTTGCACCAGTGGGATGTTTTTTGTTTTTTTTTTCCCCTTCTTTAGCATCAAGTTCAAGGGTAAAACGCTCAGCGAGAAGCACAACAGGCTCCTAACAAATACGAAGCAAAACTTTGGCTGTTTACTGAAAGCGATGGCTGAACTTTTGGGTTCTGATCACGTGACGTTTATTTATCTGCAGTCTACAGTGAATGAATTTCTATCTTTCTGTGCACGATTATAGGGGAAACAAAGAAATTATCAGTTATCAAATGCATGAAAATCAGAAAAAATTATGAATAATAACGCCTGAGTGCGAAACGGAGGTCACAATTCACACATGCACATTGAATAAGACGATAAAGGAATGTTTATGACTCATTATTATGAGTGATCATTATGAATCGATAAATTGTACATTAAAATATCATGAAGCGGTTTTTTTTTCCTTTTTTTTGTCGATGGAACAGCAACTATGACCAAATCCCCTTTACCAAGTCAGCATTATTGAATTTTTACAATTTGACAGAATACGGGTCTACAACTTCGTGAGCAAGATCCATGTGGATTGAGGAAATGCAAATAGCATTATAATAATAATGATAGTAGACATTTATAGAGCGCCTTTTCCACTGGATGCAAAGCGCTATAAGTAGAATGCGCCAGTGAATTAGTTTAAAGAAAACAGGACATAATCCCGTTAAAAGTTATGCATTTTTAAAGCTTAGGTGCCGCCATCACTGGATGAGACTACAACATTTTGTGACGTCACGCATGGACACCGGCAATAAAGACAATGATGCATTATGTAAAGAAAATTCAAAATGTTTTCACATTTCTACCATAATGAAAGAGCACTCATACCCTTAAAAATATGTATGTTACAATTCGAGGGAATGCGCACTTTTCATTGAAAATGAAATAGTGGATGCTTAATTTTCGATCTTTGCATTTCTTTTTTATGTCGTTGTCCTGCAGTGACGTCAAGAACTGCCGTAGTCTTCTCATCCAGCAATGGCGGCACCGAATCCATTAACCTTTCTTTTGAAACGGTTGTCCGAACTGGGTTCCTGTTGGAAATGGGGGAAAATCAATGAATGAATGAATGAATGAATGAATGAATGAATGAATGAGTGATTGAATGAATGAAGAATGAATGAATGAATGAATGAGTGATTGAATGAATGAAGAATGAATGAATGAATGAATGAATGAATGAGTGATTGAATGAATGAAGAATGAATGAATGAATGAATGAATGAATGAATGAGTGATTGAATGAATGAAAGAATGAATGAATGAATGAATGAATGAGTGATTGAATGAATGAATGAATGAATGAATGAATGAGTGATTGAATGAATGAAGAATGAATGAATGAATGAATGAATGAATGAATGAATGAATGAATGAATGAATGAGTGATTGAATGAATGAAAGAATGAATGAATGAATGAATGAATGAATGAATGAATGAAAAAGGCAATGGGAGAGTTTGGTCCTATATGATATCACTACTTGACATAATTTGGAGAAATGACTTTGATTGATATCTTACCTTTAAGATGACATAAAAGTGAATAATCTTTGCTATTTTCTGTTTGTGTATACTGAATGACTGAAGTAGAATTTGAAACTCCTGAACTTAAAGGGATAGTATAGTTTTGATTGAGATGAGGCTTTAGGCTTCCAACTTTTTTTGTGAGGTAATGATAAACCTCTTATGAAATATGGAAGAGCGTCCAATTCCAAGAGGAATTCAAAGTTTATTTGATGAAAACTGATTTTGAAATGGCTAAAATATCTAGATACAAAATGGTCCTAAAAAAATTTGGTACTCATATGACACTTTTGTTTTAGTTCGTTTTTGGATATCTCAGCCTTTCAAAACCCGATTTTCATCGAATAAACTTTGAGTTCCTGTTGAAATTGTATATGCTCTTAAATATTTCATAAGTGTTTTTTTCTATTGTCTCGCAAACAGGTAATATCTGTGTATCTTCCATCTCAACCAAATCTACACTATCCCTTTAATGATCAAAAGAAGATTTTCTTTAGCTGCTTCTATCATGTAAACTATGCGGGTTTGTGACGATCTCTTTGTGTGAGCATGCATGGTGAGTGTACACTCGGCTATATTAGTAGGTTCGATCCTTGCTATTAATGTACTGTCATAAATATATTATAGTCGTCTCTGATGTGCGCACCGATTCGGTAAAAAAAAACTTCGAAAACACATCGAAACTCCTCAAAGCTGTATGATAAATAGTCTTCTTTCGGGGAAAATAAACCCAAAGATGAACTTGAACAGATTAAAAAAAAAAAATCATATTATTATGCCCTAAGTGATCTATATCGTCCTCTGTCAATCAGTAAATTGTTTTTCTGATCTTTTCCTTGGCTGTACGACTTTAATGAGGCCACTTTGGACGACACTGGGATCTTGACGAAGTCTAATTACGAAAGGAATAATCATAGGAATTCTGTATACGGCTTCAAAACGAAGGGGAAGGTCGGTGGAACGGGCAAGGTCGAACCAAGAATGGCAGATAGAACTCATACAGCTAGACGTTATATCATATTGCAAAAGGAATAGTAGTCGAATATGATTTCAAGACATGCATTCTCATCATCAAAAGCAGTTGCATACTGCGTCTCTTCTATAGATTTTTCTACTGTCATAATTAAATTGCGTTCTATGGTTCTATTATACAGTCGCCTGTTCTTTGTGAAGGGCTAGGGATTGAAACATGGTTAAAAGATCGATACAATTCATACTAATCAACGCCTCGCGAACCAAATAATAGATCAACAATCAAGCCGCGATATGATACTAATTTGCTTACTAAACATTTTTTTTCTTGGAATAATCAGCCGTTGACCTGGACAAAAAAAAAGAAAAGCACGAGTTCGGAGGACTTTTATGCCATGCTTTGGAAAGTTCGAAAAAAATTCGGCTTATTAACGTATCAGATCTCATTACTGGCTTCTCTGACGTGCATGAAACGACGTTCCACTGCCAGATGAAATAAGCATCTTGTATAGGGTAACCCCCGGTGTATCATTATGTGTTGGGTATATTAGTGGAGAATTACAAAGGATTGGGCAAAGAGAGAACGTCACATTCTGTTTCTGTCAGTATAGAGTCAGGTAGATTGTGGTCGCGACAGAACAACGACTAAGCGCTTCGTGATGAGTTTTAGGAGAAGGAGTAATCGCAATCCCATTCGATTTTGCAACAGTAACACTTTGATTTAATTGATTTAACTGGATCTATCAACAGCCATGCATGTTTTGGTGGGTATTCGGTTTGGTGTTTTTGGAATTTTTTTTTTCTCTATAATGGAAAGTTGGAAGAGCAAACGCTGAAATTAATCGTCACTTTGCTATTCCGCCATCTGCCATTACATTCTTTGTCCAGACGAAACGTTCTCTTTCCTCGAAAGTATAGCGCTGATTTAACAGCCAACAGGGGCCCATGTCATTAAAAGTTGATATGACAGCAACTCTTTGCTGAAGTGGCAAATGTCATGGTAATGAGAAGAATCTAGCTTCTTTCTTGATTGGCTGTTGCTATGGGACGTTTTCATTCCAACAAGAGTTGCTATCCTAACATCTTTTTAATGAAATGGGGTCCTGGTATAGGGCCTTACAGATCAAGAAGTGGTAGAATTAAGTTTAACCAGCAGTGAAAAGGATGCGGGCTGCACCTGTCTTGCATACAACACCCTGTATCACTCGCATGTCATTGGTGCACATGCACAGTTCGAGGTATTGAACGGAGACTAAGCACTGTGCTGCGATTACATGAAGGCGCTGGAGTGGGTCCGATCCAGCCCCACCCTACTTTGCTTTTGTTGAATGATACGTACATCAATCAAGAATTAATTTCAATGAGAGCAAATTAGCAGCGCTATGAAAAGAAACACGCCTTATATTTCAATCTCCTTTATTTCCACTTATGCTTAATTCATTTTCATCTGTTGAATTCAGTACCGTACTATAGTAAGTCCAATTTAGCCCGACTTGTGCTTGTTATGTGACCTTTTTATATATATGCCTGTTGTTGTCGTCGTCGTCGTTTTAACATGCGTGAAACGAAAAAGACGAGATTTACACCAGCTAAAATTACTGACGCAAACATTTCATCACATACCCGGAAGACGTAAACAAAGGTATATAGCATTACATAATACTTCTTCCCTTATACCCCCTCTTCCCCCCCCCCCCCCACCAATCAGGGGAGGGCAAAATCTACAAGATTCGCTTTTCAGCAAGAATGAGATAAAAGAAAAAAGATAGCACACACGTAAACAAAATTGACGTCGAAAATTTATGAGAAACTTGGGGGAGAATAGTTTGATGTGTATTATGTCAATCTGATTTTCAGATTTATAAGATATATACATCGAGAGATTCTAGAGCGCGGGAAACAAGGAATTTTGTATGGAAGTAGACATATTTTCGTTGATGAGGTATTAGGGATAATGGGTAGAATTAACCAAACAAAAATGATTAAAGTTGTAGACACGGCCTTTCATGTTGGCAATGGTGCACCTTGTTGTTTTCTTAATAAGGCATTTCCTTTATGTTTCCTGTTACCAATAGGCGTTTTCACATCAGCCCGATAAAAATCCAAGCTCGAGATATTTTTTAATTTCCCAAGTCAGAAAAATAGCGCGCTATTTCGAAACATCGGGCTGATGTGAAAACGCCTATTGTCAGTCATGTCGGCGTATGAGTTTGTGATGTTGATGTCTGTGTGTGCATGTTCAGAGAATGGACAAGGTTGTTGGTCAACTTGTTTATGAGGAACTATCATGATCGTCTGATCTTGTAGTGCTTCAACTGACCCTCCATCCAATTCGGCCTTTACCTTAATCGCCCACTATATCAGTACACATAATTAGTCTTGTCTTTCTTGTTATTCAGTCTATTTCTCACATAGTGCCTGATTCTGTTTTAGATAATGAGCGGGTTGGGAAAGGAGATGTTGACTCTTTATATTTTTTTTCCTCTATCCTTGGAATCTTTATCATAATCCTGCCACTGAAATATACCTACAAATCCATAAATGGCAATATCTTATATTTCATGATACGCAAGGTATCAGACAATGAAAAAAAAAAAACGCTATTTGTTCACACTATTATTCATCAAATAATTCATCTTGTCTACGAGGAGAGCAATATTTTACCTGACTCTTTATTTAAAAAAAAAAAACAATAATGGTAATAACAATTTGACACCAAATGTTGAATAAACTATAGTTTAACAAACTCTATTCATCAGCAGTAGGGCCCATCACCGTGCACTCGCGTCCAGTATCTACATAGTCCATGGGCCAGGCCAGATATTGGTACCATCTGAGGTGGCAAAACCTTTTTGGTGTCATTTTGTTTGTCGGGCATAGATATGCTTATCAAGCTATGATAGCATTTCCAAATGAGTAGCTTAGTCATAGTAAATGAATTTTTAACCAATTTGGTCTCGTTGTTATATCCCTATACTTCTGAATCGAAACTAACCGCTATACAAAGAAGAGCACTGTCTTCTGTATGTTCCATAGAGCTGTAAAATGCAGCTCGATGGTATGTTCACAGGTGTTCTGTTGTAAACGCGGTGCGCTTAGTCTTTATTCAAGGCAGCGAAGGGAATATCCAAAGATTATGATGTCCACAGCGCTTAGTCTTTATTCTAGACGGCGAAGGGAATATCCAAAGCGTATGATACAGTGTATATCCTTTTATCTAAAAACAACAACAACAACAACAACAAAAGCAATTCCTCGTGAATTTTACTGTATCTTTCAATTATTTATCATTTTCCGGCGAAAACGCTACGGTGAAAACAATGATACCACGCCAATGTCGCTTTATTTCCCTCCAACAATATAAAGATAATGCAAAAACAATGTACCGGTACACTACGATACATTATAATGAATGATATTGTAAATGAACAGAGTGATTTTTGTTTACAACTGATGTATTTGTTGATAGGGTAGTATAAAAAGTATAGATAATCCCTTTTAAGAGGAACTTTAGATATGATAACGGTACATTGGTCTAGACAAAGACTAAGCGCACCGCGTGACAGCTGTGGACATCATAACCCTTTGGATATTCCCTTCGCTGCCTTGAATAAAGACTAAGCGCACCGCGTTTACAACGGAACACCTGTGGACATACAGAAGGCAGTGCTCTTTTTTGTATAGCGGTTTAGTTTCGATTCAGAAGTATAGGGATATAAAAACGAGACCAAATTGGTTAAAAATTTATTTATTATGACTAAGCTACTCATTTGGAAATGCTATCATAGCTTGATAAGCATATCTATGCCCGACAAACAAACTGACACCAAAAAGGTTGTGCCACCTCAGATGGTACCAACAACCCATTTTTCGGGTCTTGGCCCATGGACTAACAAGGGACGTGTGATTTATTCTCCAAGTTCCTTATTATTGACAACAAAATAATCTCGTCTCACAAGAATTAAACTGAAAAGCTATTTGAAAAGCAAATCAAATACAACATGTAATATGTTCTTATATCCCATCTTTTTTTTTTTCTAATGAATGCCCATAACGCTTTGCACGAATTGGTGAAGTGGGCCGCTGAGGTATACCCTTATAGCACTCTTCAGAAAAGGACCGAACGTTCCCCGAACCGCGCCAGAGTCTTCCCGCCCTAGTTACACCACGGTCTGGCCGGGTCGCCCTGGCCCGCTCTGGCACACTTCGACTCATTTCGGACATGGAGCTATACGGCACACGCGAAACACCACAAAACAAGATTGCCCTGTCCATAATTGTCCATGTTATAAAGATCGACATTATTTCCGCTTTAAAGGCATTCTTTGCCGTTTGCAGATAAAACAAAATTCAGCTTGAGTGCTTCAAAATAGTTCTGAAATGTGAGTTAGGGATAGAAACAACCAACGTAAAATACTAATAATTATATAAGCATTGTTGAATATACAAAATGTGAACAATAGTTACGTAAAAAAAATAAACCCCTACAGTTATGGTTTATTGAGAAAAAAATAATATTTCCTTACATTTAGGGTTTATTGCGAAATTTTTGTATGGTAGGATGTTTTGTGATGCAAGTGACCTACACATTATACATCAAACGTGATAACTCGAACATTTTTGAAATCACTGCTCCCTGCGGTAAGCAATACCTTTAAAAAGGAAATCATCATTTCAACAACAAACAGCCTAGCTTGTATAGGTTTACACATATTAGCTGCATTCACACACCCAATCAACAATAAGATGAAGTAGCCTAAACCAAAAAATAGACGAGAAAGTGTTGTATCAATACCCAATTACCATGATCGTTATCATTGAGAACATCTATACTGAACCTACTGAAAAGCTAACTATATAGCTTGTACAGAAAAGAATAGTGTATAGCATTGTTTCCCGATTTCCTGGAATTTCCTCATTATGTAGATGGTGACATTCAAGAGCAGAAGAGTTTGGTTTCGGTGAATCGCTGACATTTTGCGTGAAATGTTAACATTTCTTTTTTTCCCTTTTTTAGCGTCATTTCCTCTTGATGGGTGATTGCACCTTTTGGCCATATAAAACAAAAAAAAATGAATCTAATATTATTGTGGTCAATAAAAAAATTAATAAAATAACTATATCGTTTCAACAAAGTCTGAAAAGAACCTAACATAATTGTAAGACATCCAACACCGAATGTCGTTAAATATAATCACGGGAGATGCATTTTATGATGTGGAGGTTAGCCTAATTCGACTTTGAGAAAGACTGGTATGAGATGAAAAGCCTTTATTGTTTGTTGGTTCATGTTGAGGTTTAGTAACTCTGGATCTAATCCAGCTTTAGGGAGACGTTGCGCAGATAATCAATGTCAGCAGTAAAGCATGCGATTGAATGAGATAGTTGAAAACGTAACGTAGATGTAAAATGTCTCCCTATTATATACAAGGTCCATGGTCTCTTAAATGAAGTAATTAGGAACATTATCGTAAGGCAGGATTCGACACTAACGGTGGCCCGGCGGCCCGGGGCCACCAAAAGTGAAAGTCGGGCCACCAAATTTCAAAAAAGGGCAAATTTGGTGGCCCGCCTCGGGCCACCAAAATTTTTTGAAAAGTATATGTCAATAAATTCGTAACTTTTTGCGCCGGAATTTAGCAGTTAAATTTGTTTAAAGGATGGATGAAAAGGACTGAATGAGTGCCCGAGAGTGAGTGTTGCAAGTTTGTTGAAGTTTATTTATGAGTAGATATGTCCAACTTCTAATTCTTACTATCATAAAACTTATATATTTGACTCATTAAAAAATAGTACTTTTAATGTTTTTTATTGTTATTTTTTTCGGGACACCAAATTTTTCTCTCGGGCCACCAAAAATTTGAAATTTAGGATTTTGGTGGCCCCATCTGGCCACCAAACAAAAAAGTTAGTGTCGAGCCATGCGTAAGGTATATAATATTAGAGCCAGAGGCACATAAGCTCAAGTTCAGGTGATAACAACCCTGATGTAGTCGTGAAACAAGACTCATCAAATGAGAAAAGTTATTCAAAAAAAGGTTGTCGTAAAAACAGGCTGCGTTCATTCGACAGACTAACAGATCAGGAAGTAATTAGTGCAAAATTGACTTGTAGGAACAAAAACAATGGAAGAAACACGTGGCTTCGGGAAAGTGTCAGGAAATCATCTAAAAGCTTGTCTTATCACCAGGGAGATGGCAGCCACCAATAAACTCAAACTAAACTTAGGGTTAGGGTTGTGATAGGGTTTTAGGTTTAGTTTGATGTTAGGATTAGAATTAGGGTTAAGGTCATGTTCGTGGGTAAAATTTATATGATTATGTTTGGCTTAGCGAATAGATGATTATTACATTAAAGGGATGGTACAGTATTGGTGGAGATGAGAATTGGGCTTTTAACTTTTTGCATGATACCAAGAAAACACTCATGATATAGTACAGAGCATACCATTTTAAGAGGAATTCAAATTTTATTTGACAAAAATCGGGTTTGGAATGACTGGAACATCCAAAAACAAAGTAAAACAAAGCAATCGTAATAAAGTGTGGGTCCCACACTTTATTAGAATCGGTCTTTTTTGATATCTCAGCCATTTCAAAACCAATTTTCATCAAATAAACGTTGAATTCCTCACAGAATTACATGCTCTTTCACATTTTATAAGAGGTTTCTCATTAACTCACCAACAAATGTTAGAAACATGAAATTAGGTCTCAACCATAACTGTACGATCCCTTTAAGAGCGATTGTCGCAGGAGCAAATGTCGTGGAACTCCCTGCTTCGTCTACAGACATTGACAGTCATTGGTAACTCAAATTAGTTATCGCCGTGACCACGTGTCCTTCAAGTTTCTTGTTGTTGTTTATGTTGTTGTTGTTGCTGTCGTTAATTGTTGTTGTTAATTGTTGTTGAAAGGCGCTTTATTCAACATGTACATTGTTGAATACCTATTTACGACTGCTTCTATTCCTCATTACATTTACAGACAATGCATAATATGCATTTGGCAAGTTAATTGCGAAGTGAAAAACTAATCAGTTTCCTTTGTATTTCAGTAGACAATAATTGATTCGACAAATTATTATCAACTGCAAGTGAGCGTTCAAAAACAAAAACCGGTTCTCCATACTGGAAATATACTCTAGAGGGAATTGATTCTTTCGTGAAGTTTATGAAATTAAGTAGCGATTAATCGCAAAAACCTATCCGCATTTCCCATGCTTTGTGTGAGTGATTCACTTTATACATCGCACCACGATCAGCGATGAAAGTTGGTTAATTAGATATTCTGGCAATAATTCAGAATGGGGAGATGTCTCTCATATGACCATACGGTGACTGTCTCTGTGTTTGACGCGAGCTGACGGTGTAAAAAATGCGGATTATATAGCTCAACATGTGGTTGGGCGGCCGAACCTCCATAGGATGAGTCGATAGATAGCTTATTGCGGTGTCATTATGGACTGTAGTCTAGTTTCAAGACGTTTGCTTATTGTAGCCTGGCATAAAGTGAATTTCCGTAAGCTCATGCACTAAAAAAAAAAACCCAAAGCAAAACATCAACAAACAAACAAACAAACTTGTGAAAAAGTAGTAATAATATCGTCTGAGAGGAAATTACTAATATTTCATGTTTTATTTTTCCGCTAGTAATCAGCCTTGATGTCTGACGTATTGAGTATAGGCCTATGGGTGTAAAACCTTGATTATCTTAATCCATCACGTATGCCTGATCATTGCATCAAGTATACATTATGCCACCCTGAAACTGAAATTTGCATGCACTATAACAATAGTGTTTAGGGGTCACACTGCGTAGTGATACTTTTGAGATCACTGTGTTCGAAAGGAAAACCAAACACACACACACACACACACACACACACACACACACACACACACACACACACAACGTAAAGAGAAAGCTAACCGTTTAATTCTTTGACACAGATAACCTTCACGAAGTTAATATAGGTTAGGACACAATCGGTACTTCCAAAACTTTTTTCCATTGTGACGACATTGAATTTCTTGTGAACTAATCATTTTCACCTGCGTTTCATTGTGTTAAGGTCGCCGTTTGCAGAGGGGAAAAAACAGTCTCATGTTCCCATCTTTGCTAGAACACAATCGAGTCACCTTTTTTTTCTTTATGAATGGTTTTAACATTTGGTGTGAACAGACTTAGCATGAAGCTATCCGTCAACGGGTCGGATCAGGGACCGTAAGACTGGTATTAACGCTTTTCGTGTTCTTGACTTTCTACGGAGCTCTACGCGAGAAGCGATGAAAGATCCCGTGCGTAGGCACGAGACTAGAGCCGCGTTCATGCGAATTTCGTAGCCAGAATCACAAACATGAATCATGATTCAAAACGGCGTTTCAAATCACGGTCTCAGCGGAAGAGCGTTCATGCGGGCTTTCGCAATGCTGATTCTGGCTCTGCTCATCCTTTGCCATTGCGCAGCGCACTGCGCAGTTTCTGCAACTCGAACCATACCTCCTTATGCCAACTGATCAGTCAGTTATCATAGGCCTTTACGTTTTAATTTCAGTGAATACTTTCCAATACTAAGGTGTGGCATTCAGGCTCTGCCCACAGAAGGGAATAATCCTAATTCTTCGTCTCTCCAATCGTTTCCCTAGGTAGACACAGCGCTGCAGCCATTACTTTTATCAACTCAATCGGAGAGTAATTACATGTATTATTATATTAAACAGCTAACGTTAGATACTAGCATAGAATCGGTGTATGGCGTTGATGTAAACAAACAAGTGCAAGTATGGTACCGAAACACACGATTCATAAGACGTACGTACACAAGCGCGCGAACAGAGCAAGAAGCTGTGGGATACCCCTCGAGACACGCATGCGCACAACGCACAATGACGTCATAGAATCATGATTGAAATCACGGTTGCGTTCATGCGGTTTCTGCGATCGTGATTCTGGCAGAATCATGATTCAAAACGCCCTATTTTCCGCGTTTCAGATCGGCGTTTTGAAACGCGTTTAAATGGAAAAATCGCATGAACGCAACGCAACTAAACACGTTTAGCGACTAAACGTGTTTAGAAACGCAATTCTAGTTTCGCATGAACGCAGCCTATGATCACCAGTACCTAGTACGACAAGAAGAGTTGACGGGGCATACAGTCGAGTCCCTCCTAAATCAGAGAGTAAACTTGAGGCTGAAAAAAACCGCATGCACAGTCATCTTGTTCCATAAACAGGCGTTTGTGAGTGAGTGAGTGAGTGAGTGAGGGTTAATTATAAGAAAGCTATACACCGCACCATGCTTTTAGACTCTTCCGGGATTCAGGACACGTTTTTGTTGCCAATACATGTCAAAAGAAAACAAACAAACTATGAGTTAAGTAATGTATCAAATGTCATTTCCAGTAATTAAAAGAGGAATTTCAGTCCAGTTATGAGTTACTCGCATAAGAAAGAGTTAACTGAAAATATGATGAAAATCGGATAAAAATTAGGGAAGTATAATGCACAGGGCCGGCGCACTGTTTTCAAAAGTGTGGGGGCCCACTTCCGGGTTTCATGAGCTAACAAGCAAAAAAAAAAAAAAAAAAAAAAGGTCCTCAGCTCATTCTCTCCCCTCCCATTTTAGTGCCACTTACGTACTTCCGGGTTGAAAAAAAGTGTGGGGGCCCAAAGTGATGACACCTTATGTATTCTTTGTATGGTGCACAAAAATTGTGGGGGCCCGAGCCCCCACGGCCCCCACGGCTGCGCCGCCCCTGATGCATTTGTGAAGTTTCGCTAATTTCTGCGAAACAGTTCTCGTACGGTTGACATTGATAATTATAATTATGATAATGAGTGAGCTGATGATGTCATCACTCCATGATTTCCATTGATCGTGTAAGAAAAAATGAAAATGACAAAATTCAATGCTTCTGTTATTATAGTGTAAAACATGATGTTGATTCCTGGTTGAATAACTTCAGAATAATGATCAGTTCGATATGTCAGGATTTGAGTCTGGGGCGTAGTTGTATTTGACTGAATGACTGGAAATTAAAGACAAAATTGTATGTTTATAAACTGTACATGTATATGGCAAGTTGTGAGGGGATGACATCAATACTTCACTATTTGCATATTTATGTTAAAAGAACTTGTCACTGCAGGAGTATGCAGTGAGTACTATATTTTGATTTAATGCTTTGCAGTAGTCTGCACCTTTGATATAGTGCATTGCATGCACACTGTACAGAGTATGCAGGATCAAATTGTGGGAAACTCTACCTCTGAGCAAGCATTGCCAGCAGTGATAATCCCATTTTATAGTTTCCCCTCCCCATTCATGGGTTTGGCTAGACTAAACATTCTGTCCAGCTCTTGACCACCAACCCCTGCCCGTAAACAATGTTCCCATTCATGGTCAAGTTCTGAGCTATGACTCACACCCCCTTTCTTTGTCTCTGGGGTATGATGTAAAGGTCCTTGGTAGTATAGCTTGGTAGTACACTGTATATAGCTTTGACATTCTAAGCCAAAGAGTCAGTTTAATGTTCAGTTTGGACGAGAGAGGTGTTCTGTGTTGAAGCTCTCAAGCCAGCAAGCGACCGCTTTTCAGTTAGTTACTACAGACTGTTTACAGGCCCCAATTGGTAAGTTTCACATTAGATACATTATTTCTTCCACAAGCATTTGTGTAATATAACGAAAGCTGAAATGCATCTCAATATTGTAGTATTATGTTTGCAGTAGTTAAATACCACATCAGAGACTGAAATTTGTATTAATTTACAGCTTGAATTAAGAAGAACAGTTGGTGGAATTGTTAGAAGGTAGTGAGTCTTGTTAGTATACAAACATGTCAGTGTCATAATATGTGTGTTAGCTGATTTAGCTTAAATCATTAAGTTTCATGATTATTTTAGTGTTGCTGTTGTGTCTAGAATATGGGTCAGTGTATTAGGTTATGTGCATTTAGATAGGTTGGTTGACCTTGTGTGGGATAGCGACGTGCTTCTGTGTTCTGTTAAGTCTGTGCAAGTTAGTTCGGAATAGATCAGATCACGATGACTTATAATAATCGTTTTTGTGTATAGAAAGGAAGCATAATATAAATTATACATGCATTATTGGTGATGATGATGCATTTTATGTGCTCAATTAAATGTTAACTACAGTGTAATTATAAGGATTATTTGTTGTTTGAATTACTTTAATTATGTTATTAATAATTAGCAATTGGCAGTTGTATCTAAAAACAGATAACATGGGTAATGTGTTGTTAAAGGTTAAATGTTTCAACATTATGAATCATTTATGATACAGAATTCAATAAGGTATTGATTAAGTGAGTGAAGGAATCAAAGTAGTATGAGGTATTATTAGTGGTACCATATTCACTAGGGTAAATTACGAAATGATGAATGCATTTATTGAGATCACATAAGTTTGGAATCTTAGAATGTTTTATGAATACTCATATTAGTTGTTCAATTATTTCATCATTTTACAGAAAGTTATCTTGAAACCTGTACACTTGAATACGACTTGACGTCATGTCATGGACCTGCATCTGAGCAACAAGACGTTGAATAAAGCTGCACCCATTTAATTCAAGGAACAGTGTTTTATGA